>NW_019238488.1:0-1916 GCF_002742605.1 Olea europaea var. sylvestris | reverse complement strand
GATTGGGAGAAGCTAAAGCTACCACGGTGACCTTACAGTTGGCTGACAGATCATTAACACATCCACGAGGAATAATTGAAGACGTGTTGGTTAAGGTGGAGAAGTTCATATTCCCAGCAGACTTTCTGATTTTGGATATGGATGAGGATAAAGATGTTCCTTTAATACTGGGCAGACCACTCTTTGCCACAGGCAGAGCTTTGATCGACGTTTAGAATGGGTAGTTGATATTGAGATTGGGAGAAGAACAGGTTTCATTCAATGTTTTCAAGGCATGAAACTGCTAATAGAGACTGACAGATGTTTCAGGGTTGACATGATTGATAAAATGATTGAAGAGTCATTTACACTGCAAAACCCATCAGATGCATTGGAAGCATACATTGTATATTATAAATCCACGAATTCTTATTCTGAAGACATAGAAATGTGTGCAAGACTTTTGGAGTCCAACCCACCTTACACGCAGAAACGATACTTTGAGGAGCTTGGGACAGGGCCAGAGAAATCACAGCCATCTCTGAAGCCACCAAAGTTGGAACTCAAGCAGCTGCCCCCACACTTAAGATATGCATATTTGGGGGAGTCCAATACACTTCCAGTGACAATTTCAAACATGGTTAGTGAAGTAGAGGAGGAAAAACTGCTTGGAATGCTTCGAGATAACAAGCAAGCAATTGGGTAGACCATAATTGATATCAAAGGGATCAGCCCTTCCTTATGTATGCATAAAATTCTCATGGAGGAGAATTTTCGACCAACAGTTGAAAGTCAAAGAAGGCTAAACCCAAACATGAAGGAGGTAGTAAGAGCTGAGGTGATCAAACTTCTGGATGCTGGAATAATCTACTCGATATCAGATATTAAATGGACTAGTCCAGTGCAAGTTGTGCCCAAGAAAGGAGGAATTACAGTGGTTCAGAATGAAAAGAATGAGTTAATTCCGACAAGGACGGTAACAGGGTGGAGAGTTTGCATTGATTACCGCAAACTAAATACCGCTACAAAGAAAGACCATTTCCCTCTTCCGTTTATAGATCTGATGTTGGAGAGATTGGCAGGCCATTCCCACTACTGCTTTCTGGATGCGTATTTGAGTTATAATCAGATACCAGTAGCACCAGATGATCAAAAGAAGACCACCTTCACATGCCCTTATGGCACCTTTGCATACCGAAGAATGCCATTTGGACTTTGCAACGCTCCTGCCATATTTCAGCGATGCATGATGGCAATTTTCTCAGATATGGTAGAGAAATTCATTGAAATCTTTATGGATGACTTCTCTATCTTTGGGACCTTATTTGATGAGTGTTTAGATCACTTAAATTTGGTTTTGCAAAGATGCAGAGAAACGAAATTAGTATTAAACTGGGAGAAATGTCATTTCATGGTTCAAAAGGGAATAGTCTTGGGACATAGAGTATCAGCAAAGGGGATAGAGGTGGATAAGGCGAAAATTCAGGTTATTGAGAAATTACCACCACCTACATTAGTAAAAGGAGTTCGAAGTTTCCTTGGACATGCAGGATTTTACAGGAGGTTTATAAAGGACTTTTCCAAAATCACTAAGCCCCTGTGCAATTTGCTAATGAAAGAGGTATCTTTTGAGTTTGATGAGGAATGTTTGATAGCGTTCAATACTCTGAAGGAAAAACTCACAACAGTGCCTGTGATTGTGTCACCTGATTGGGATTTGCCCTTTGAGCTAATGTGCGATGTGAGTGATCATGCAGTTGATGCGGTATTGGGACAAAGAAAGAATAAAATTTTTCATGTAATATATTATGCAAGTAGAACTTTGAACGACGCCCAAATCAACTATGCGACAATCGAGAAGGAATTGCTAGCTGTGGTTTATGCATTCAACAAGTTCAGATCGTATCTTGTTAGGTCTAAGGTTATCGTCTACACAG
>NW_019238487.1:0-1916 GCF_002742605.1 Olea europaea var. sylvestris | reverse complement strand
GGGTTTAGTTCATTGGCGCATTTCCTGTCAAATTTGACTAAAATTTTAACTGAATTTTGTTGTTTGGCGCGTTTCCAATTAAAGTTGACTAAAATTTCAGTTGAGTATGGTTCATTGACGCGTTCCCAATCAAATTTACTAAAATTTCTTCCGAATTTTGTTTATTGGGGCGCTTCAAATCAAATATGACTGTAATTTAATCTGAGTTTTGTTAAATGGCACTTTTTCAATCAAATTTGATTAAAATTTCACCTGAGTTTAGTTCATTGGCGCGTTTCCAGTCAAATTTGGCTAAAATTTCACCAGAATTTTGTTGTTTGGCGTGTTTCTAATCAAATTTGATTAAAATTTCATCTGAATTTTGTTCATTGGTGCGCTTCCAATCCATTTTGACTATAATTTCACCTGGGTTTAGTTCATTGGCGCGTTTCCAGTCAAATTTGGCTAAAATTTCACCAGAATTTTGTTGTTTGGCGTGTTTCTAATCAAATTTGATTAAAATTTCACCTGAGTTTGGTTCATTGGCGCGTTTCCAATCAAATTTAATAAAAATTTCATCTGGGTTTTGTTCATCGGGGGGCTGCCAATCAAAGTTAACTAAAATTTCTCATTGGTTTAGTTTATTAGCGCGTTTCTAATAAAATTTGACTCAATTTAGACTTGATTTTGTTCATTAGCGATTTTTCAGTCAAATTTGACTAAAATTCTACTTAGATTTAGTTCAATGGCTCGTTTTCAATCATATTTGACTAAAATATCATCTATGTTTCGTTCATCGGCGGGTATCCAATCAAATTTGACTAAAATTTCACCTGGGTTTTGTTCATTGGCATGTTTTCAATCAAATTTGACTAAAATTTCACTCGAGTTTTGGTCATTAGCGCGTTTCAAATCAAATTTGACTAAAATTTCACCTGGGTTTTGTTCATTGGCATGTTTTCAATCAAATTTGACTAAAATTTCACTCGAGTTTTGGTCATTAGCGCGTTTCAAATCAAATTTGACTAAAATTTCGTCTGAATTTTGTTCATTGTCTCACTTCAAATCAAGTATAACTACAATTTTATCTGAGTTTTATTAAATGACGTTTTTCCATCAAATTTGACTAAAATTTCACATGGATTTTGTTTAGTGGCGTGTTTCGAATAAAATTTGACTAAAATTTCATTTAATTTTTTTCGTTGCCTTATTTCCAATCAAATTTGACTAAAATTTCACGCCAATCTATTCGTTGGTGCATTTCCTATCAAATTTAACTAAAATTTCACTAGAATTTTCTTCGTTGGTGCATTTCCATCAAATTTAACTAAAATTTCACTAGAATTTTCTTCGTTAGTGTATTTCAAATCAAATTTGATAAAAATTACATCTGGATTTTGTTCAATGGGGCGTTTTCAATCAAATTTGACATAAGTTTCGTTCATTGACACATTTTGAATCAAATTTGACTAGAATTTCATGCAGGGTTTTTGGTTGGCGCGTTTCCAATCAAATTTGACTAAAATTTCACATGAATTTTGTTAATTTAGGTGATTCCAATAAAATTTTGACTAAAATTTCGCAAGGTTTCGTTCATTGGTACTATCAAATCAATTTTGACTCAAATTTCATCTGAATTTTGTTCATTGGCGCATTTCCAAACAAATTTGACTAAAATTTCATACGGGTTTGGTTGATAGGCGCGTTTCAAATCAAATTTGACAAAAATTTCATCAGGACTTTCTTCGTTAGTGCGTTTCAAATCAAATTTGACTAAAACTTCATTTGAATTTTGTTCATTGGCGTGTTTTCAATCAAATTCAACTAAAATTTCAAATGGCCGTGTTTCCAATTAAATTTGACTAAAATTTCATTTGAATTTTGTTCGTTGGCGCGTTTCCAATCAAATTTGACTAAAATTTCACTTGAGTTTATTT
>NW_019238486.1:0-1916 GCF_002742605.1 Olea europaea var. sylvestris | reverse complement strand
ATGACGAAAATACCCTTGGCGCGATTTTTATTTTCGATCAACCTGCCAAATTTAGCCCATTTCGACACAGTCGTGAAAAATGATGAAATTGCCATCGGCACGATATTTGTTTCCGATCAACCTGTCAAATTTTAGCCCATTCAGATACTGTCGCGAAAAATAACGAAATTGCCCCCGGCGCGATTTTTGTTTCCGATCAACCAGTCAAATTTTAGCCCATTCCGACCGAGTCGCGAAAAATGACGAAATTGCCCACGGTGCGATTTTTGTTTCCTATCAACTTGTCAAATTAGAGCCCCTTCCGACACCATTGCAAAAAATGATGAAATTGCCTCCGGCGCGGTTTTTGTGTCCGATCAACCTGTCAAATTTTAGCCCAATTCGACACAGCCGCGAAAAATGACGAAATTCCCCCCGGCGCAATTTTTATTTTCGATCAACCTCGCAAATTTCAACCCATTCCGACACAGTCGCGAAAAATGACGAAATTACCACCGGGGCGGTTTTTGTTTCCGATCAACCTGTCAAATTTTAGCCCATTCAGATACTGTCGCGAAAAATAACGAAATTGCCCCCGGCGCGATTTTTGTTTCCGATCAACCAGTCAAATTTTAGCCCTTTCCGACCCAGTCGCGAAAAATGACGAAATTGCCCCTGGTGCCATTTTTGTTCCGGATCAACCTGTCAAATTTGAGCCCATTCCGACACCATTGCAAAAAATGACGAAATTGCCCCCGGCGCGATTTTTGTGTCCGAATAACCAGTGAAATTTTGGCCCATTCCGACACAGTCGAGAAAATTGACAAAATTACCCCTGACGCGGCTTTTGTTTCCGATGAACCAGTCAAATTTTAGCCCATTCCGACATAGTCGCGAAAAATGACGAAATTGCCCCCGGCGCGATTTTTGTTTCCGATCAACCTATCAAATTTTGGCCTATTCCGACACGGTTGGTTTTTGATTCCGGTCAACCAGTCAAATTTTAGCCCATTCCAACACAGTCGCGAAAATTGAGGAAATTCCCCCGGCGCGGTTTTTGTTTCTGACCAACATGTCAAATTTTAGCCCATTCCGACACAGTCGCGAAAAATGACGAAATTGCCCCTGGCGCTGTTTTTATTTAGATCAACCAGTCAAGTTTTAGCCCATTCCGACACCGTTGCGAAAAATGAACAAAAATTCCCTGGCCCAGTTTTTGTTTCGGATCAACATGTCAAATTTTAGCCCATTCCGGCACAGTCGCGAAAATTGACGAAATTGCCTCCGGCGCGATTTTTGTTTCCGATCAACCGATCAAATTTTAGCCCATTCCGACACCGTCGCGAAAAATGATGAAATTGCCCCCGGCGCGATTTTTGTTTCTGATCAACATGTCAAATTTGAGCCCATTCCGGCACAGTCGCGAAAAATGACTAAATTACTCCCGGCGCCATTTTTGTTTCCGATCAACTAGTCAAATATCAGCCCATTCCGACACGGTCGCGAAAAATGACGAAATTGCCCCCGGCGCAGTTTTTGTTTTCGATCAACCTGTCAAATTTTAGCCCATTCCGACACAGTCGCTAAAAATGACGAAGTTGCCCCCGGCGCTGTTTTTGTTTCCGATCAACCAGTCAAATTTTAGCCCAATACGACATAGTCGCGAAAAATGACGAAATTGCCCCCGACGCGATTTTTAGTTTTGATTAACTTGCCAAATTTCAGCCCATTCGGACACAGTCGCGAAAAATGACGAAATTACCCCCAGCGCGGTTTTTGTTTCCGATCAACATGTTATATTTTAGCCCATTCCGAGACAGTCGCGAAAATTGACGAAATTGCCCCCGTCGCGATTTTTTGTTTCCGATCAACCAGCCAAATTTTAGCCCATTCCGACAAAATCTCGAAAAATGACGAAATTGCCCGAAGCACAATTT
>NW_019238485.1:0-1916 GCF_002742605.1 Olea europaea var. sylvestris | reverse complement strand
GTGTGCAAAAGTTACGTTCAATTCTTCGTCCGCCGACTCTCCAAACATTCTAAATATACAAGCGCTCATTCTTTCGAAAAATGACCGAAATCCCTCGTACTTCACGACGAAGTGGTGAGTTCAATCCAAAACGGTCGCTATAACTCCTAAAAGTACTTATGGGCCCAAAACGGACACCGTGTGCAAAAGTTACGCTCAATTCTTCGTACGTCGACAATCCAAGCGTTCCAAATATACAAGCGCTCATTCTTTCGAAAAATGGCCGAAATCCCTCATACATCATGACGCAGTAGTGAGTTCAATCCAAAACGGCCGCTACATTTCTAAAAAGTTCTTATGGGCCCAAAACGGACACCGAGTGCAAAAGTTACGCTCAATTCTTCGTCCGCCGACTCTCCAAACATTCTAAATATACAAGCGCTCATTCTTTCGAAAAATGGCCGAAATCCCTCATACATCATGACGCAGTAGTGAGTTCAATCCAAAACGGTCGCTATAACTCCTAAAAGTACTTATGGGCCTAAAACGGACACCGTGTGCAAAAGTTACGCTCAATTCTTCGTCCCCCGACTCCCTGGCGTTCTAAATATAAAAGTGCTCATTATTTCGAAAAATTGCCAAAATCCCTCGTACGTCACAACGAAGTGGTGAGTTCAATCCAAAATGGCCGCTACATTTCCAAAAAGTTCTTATAGGCCCAAAACGGACACCGTGTGCAAAAGTTACGCTCAATACTTCGTCCGCTGACTCTCCAAGCGTTCTAAATATACAAGCGCTCATTCTTTCGAAAAATGGCCAAAATCCCTCGTACGTCACGACGAAGTGGTGAGTTCAATCCAAAACGGTAGCTACATTTCCAAAAACTACTTATGGGCCTAAAACGGACACCGTGTGCAAAAGTTACGTTCAATTCTTCGTCCGTCGACTCTCCAAGCGTTCTAAATATACAAGCGCTCATTATTTCGAAAAATGGCCAAAATCCCTCATACGACACGACGAAGTTGTGAGTTCAATCCAAAACGGTCGCTACATTCCCAAAAACTTCTTGTGGGCCCAAAACGGACACCGTGTGCAAAAGTTACGCTCAATTCTTCGTCCGCCAACTCTCCAAGCGTTCTAAATATGCAAGTGCTCATTATTTCGAAAAAAGGCCAAAATCCCTCGTTCATCACGATGAAGTTGTGAGTTCAATCCAAAACGGTCGCTACATTTCCAAAAAGTACTTATGGACCCAAAACGGACACCGTGTACAAAAGTTACCCTCAATTCTTCGTACGCCGACAATCCAAGCGTTCCAAATATAAAAGTGTTCATTCTTTTGAAAAATGGCCGAAATCCATCATACATCACGACGAAGTGGTAAGTTTAATCCAAAATGGTCGCTACATTTCCAAAAAGTTCTTGTGAGCCCAAAATGGACACCATGTGCAAAAGTTACGCTCAATTCTTCATCCACGACACTCCAAGCGTTCTAAATATGCAAGTGCTCATTCTTTCGAAAAATGGCCAAAATCCCTGGTGCGTCACGATGAAGTTGTGTGTTCAATCCAAAACGGTCGCTACATTTCAAAAAAGTACTTATGGACCCAAAACGGACACCGTGTACAAAAGTTACCCTCAATTCTTCGTACGCCGACAATCCAAGCGTTCCAAATATGCAAGTGCTCATTCTTTCAAAAAATGGCCAAAATCCTTCTTACGTCACGAAGAAGTTGTGAGTTCAATCCAAAACGGTCGCCATATTTCAAAAAAGTACTTATGGACCCAAAACGGACACCGTGTGCAAAAGTTACCCTCAATTCTTCGTACACCGACAATCCAAGCGTTCCAAAAATAAAAGTGTTCATTCTTTTGAAAAATGGCCGAAATCCATCATACATCACGACGAAGTGGTGAGTTCAATCCAAAATGGTCGC
>NW_019238484.1:0-1916 GCF_002742605.1 Olea europaea var. sylvestris | reverse complement strand
AGTCAGTGTTTTGGGACGTATGTTCATATTTAGATGTGATTTTGCATCACTTGTAGATAGTTATTGGACTCACTATGTATTTTATATCCGTATGTAAATTTCATTTTATTTCTTGGTAAAAGTTGAGGCTTCGGCCTATCTTTGTTGTGTTGTATTATAGTTTGGGATTTGTGTGTAACTGATCACAGGTTGGTTAGTCTTTTTTATAGGGGAGATAATGCTGAAATTTTGTTGAAAATGATGTATAAAAAGTGGTAGATTGTACTTGTAGTAGCCTTGATAGTGGGTCTGAATTTTAGTTGGTATCTATCATTGACGCATGCCACGTCCGGATCCATTAATGTTACACAGGATGGAGTGTGTCAACTTGACACAGTAGTGGATGGGGCTTTCCAACCATTTTGCACACTCACCCAAACATGTTCATCTAGGTACTTAAGAAATTCACGCATCCTAACTTTCAAGTAGTCATAGTTGTTTCCATTAAAATATAGAGGCATTGACACTGATTGACTCATCTAGCAACTATACGGGTCAGGACTCGAGATTTGGCTCTGACACCACTTGAAATAACGTAGCTTGACCCAAATAACACCTAGAGGGGGGGTGAATAGGTGTTTATGCAGAATTTTAACTAATTAATTAATAAATGTAAAAAGTTACTATTATTAATTTGTCTAGATCATTTCACATGCTTTACTATCCTATGTTAAACTGACGAAAATAAGTAAATTGTAGTAAAAGTAAATAACAAAATTATTTGATGACGGAGAAAATCCTCGCGGGATTAAAAACTTCGAGCCCAAGCCAGTATGATATCACTATAAACAAAAATTCAACTTACAATTAGCCAAACATCGCTAACACAAGTTTTTCTGACCTCTTGACTGTAAATTTCCAAAGCCCTCCTAGAATGCGTGCTCCTGCACTAACTCTGGCTCCAAGCCTTCCTGGATTGCGTGCTCCTACACAATTCCCAGCCCTTAGATTCTTCTATCTCCTGTGCATTCATGAGAACTCCTCATTCTCCAATGATTAGAACTGTGATCTCCTTCCCCGATCTTCAAATCTCAACAGATGCTCTGAAAGGTTAGGTTTTAGTAATTGATGGTAGTGGATTTGATGTTATTGTGTGAGTGCACCAAAGCCTGTAGGATTGAATGAATAGATCATAGTGTAGAAGGTTTTCTCCAAGTTCAATCTCCTAAAAAAAGTCTAAAAACGGTGCACTCGTAATTATATGGGATGTTTTGGGGTAGTGTGGGCCGGATCAAAATCTCGAAAATCACAAAATAGTGTTCTCCTAGTAGCACTGTCGCTTGAACGAAAAGCATTGTAATTATATGGGATGTTTTGGTAGTGTGGGCCGGGTCAAAATCTCGAAAATCGCAAAATAGTGTTCTCCTAGTAGCATTGTTACTTGAGCGAAAAGCGAGTGACGATTTTTTGCTCGAACGAAGTAGTGGCGAAAAGCTAGCGATGGACTTTCTGCTTTTGACACTCAAGAAATCACTTGACGAGTAGCTAGCAAAACTTCAGCGATACTTCTTGCCCTATTTCACAACTCAAACCCTAACATAGTTTGACAAAATTGCAACTTAGTCCCCAACTTTTGCACTTACAAATTGACCCCAAACTTTTGAATATTTTCAAATTGACCCCAAACTGTTGAGCAATTACAAATTAACCCTTTTGATCATAGAGTCGCCAACACAAATCTAACAATTTGGAGTTATTTATAACTGGGTTTATATCCAGGTGAACGTAAGTGGACAGTTCATTGTTGTAGCTGAGATGATTGGGCAGGTTGATTTCAACAAAAATATGGACTTATGGCAGCTCAACAAGCGGAACGGTTTCTTCCCCGTGAAGTGGCACATAACAAAGACGTTCCCTTTGCAATTAAACCATATTAC
>NW_019238483.1:0-1916 GCF_002742605.1 Olea europaea var. sylvestris | reverse complement strand
TACTTGCATATTTAGAATGCTTGGAGAGTTGGCGGACAAAGAATTGAGCGCAACTTTTGCACGCGGTGTCAGTTTTGGGCCCACAAGTACTTTTTGGAAATGTAGCGACCGTTTTGGATTGAACTCACCACTTCGTCGTGACGTATGGGAGAGTTCAACCGTTTTTCGAAAGAATGAGCTCTTGCATATTTGGAATGCTTGGATTGTCGGCGTACGAAGAATTGAGCGTAACTTTTGCACACGGTGTCCGTTTTGGGCCCATAAGTACTTTTTGGAAATGTAGCGACCATTTTGGATTGAACTCACCACTTCATTGTGACATACGAGGGATTTTTTCCCATTTTTCGAAAGAATGAGCCCTTGTATATTGAGAACGCTTGGAGAGTCGGAGGACGAAAAATTGAGCAAAACTTTTGCACACGGTGTCTGTTTTGGGCCCATAAGAGCTTTTTGGAAATGTAGCGACCGTTTTGGATTGAACTCAGCACTTGATCGTGACGTACGAGGGATTTTTTCCCATTTTTCGAAAGAATGAGCCCTTGTATATTGAGAACGCTTGGAGAGTCGGAGGACGAAGAATTGAGCGTAACTTTTGCACACGGGGTCCATTTTGGGCCCATAAGAACTTTTTGGAAATGTAGCGACTGTTTTGGATTGAACTCAGCACTTGATCGTGACGTACGAGGGATTTTTGCAATTTTTCAAAAGATTTTGCACTTGCATATTTAGAATGCTTGGAGAGTCGGCGGACAAAGAATTGAGCGTAACTTTTGCACGCGGTGTCAGTTTTGGTCCCATAAGTACTTTGTGAAAATGCAGCGACTGTTTTGGATTGAACTGACCACTTCGTCGTGACGTACGAGGGATTTTGGCCATTTTTCGAAAGAATGAGCTCTTGCATATTTGGAACGCTTGGATTGTCGACGTACGAAGAATTGAGCATAACTTTTGCACACGGTGTCCGTTTTGGGCACATAAGAACTTTTTGGAAATGTAGCGACCGTTTTGGTTTGAACTCACGACTTCGTCGTGACGTATGGGGGAGTTCAGCCATTTTTCGAAAGAATGAGCACTTGCATATTTGGAACGCTTGGATTGTCGACGTACAAAGAATTGAGCGTAAGTTTTGCCCACGGTATTCGTTTTGGGCCCATAAGTACTTTTTGGAAATGTAGCGACCGTTTTGGATTGAACTCACAACTTCGTCGCGATGTACGAGTGATTTTGGCCATTTTTCGAAGGAATGAGCGCTTGTATATTGAGAACGCTTGGAGAGTCGGCGGACGAAGAATTGAGCGAAACTTTTGCACACGGTGTCCGTTTTGGGCACATAAGAACTTTTTGGAAATGTAGCGACCGTTTTGGATTGAACTCACCACTTCATCGTGACGTACGAGGGATTTTGGCAATGTTTCAAAAGATTTTGCACTTGCATATTTAGAATGCTTGGAGAGTTGGCGGACAAAGAATTGAGCGCAACTTTTGTACGCGGTGTCTGTTTTGGGCCCATAAGTACTTTTTGGAAATGTAGCGACCGTTTTGGATTGAACTCACCACTTCGTCGTGACGTATGGGGGAGTTCAACCATTTTTCGAAAGAATGAGCACTTGCATATTTGGAATGCTTGGATTGTCGGCGTACGAAGAATTGAGCGTAACTTTTGCACACGGTGTCCGTTTTGGGCCCATAAGCACTTTTTGGAAATGTAGCGACCATTTTGGATTGAACTCAACACTTCATTGTGACGTACGAGGGATTTTGGCCATTTTTCGAAAAAATGTGCGCTTGTATATTGAGAACGCTTGGAGAGTCGGCAGACGAAAAATTGAGCAAAACTTTTGCACACGGTGTCTATTTTGGGCCCATAAGAACTTTTTGGAAATGTAGCGACCGTTTTGGATTGAACTCACCACTTC
>NW_019238482.1:0-1916 GCF_002742605.1 Olea europaea var. sylvestris | reverse complement strand
AATTTTGAGCAATTTTTCCATCTAATTGACACTTGACAACAATGTAAGTGTCAAACAACGTGTCAAAAATCAGTGCACAAACAACAAAGTTCAATCGGTAAGAACCTTGCTACACGTACACTATAGCGCACACTTTAGTTTACACTTTGTCACGTGACATAACCCTGTTTGACAGTTTAAATTTCAAACTGTTTTCGCATCCAATTAACACTTGACAACAATACAAGTGTTAAACAGTGTGCCAAAAATCAGTGTACAAATGGAGAAGATCAACAGGTAAGAACCTTGTGCCATGTATACTACGGTGTACACTTTAGTTTACACTTTGTCGCGTGACATTACCCTATTGGAGAGTTTAAATTTCAAATAATTTTTCCATCTAATTGACACTTGACAACAATGCATGTGTCAAACCACGTGCCAAAAATCGGTCTACAAATAGCAAAGTTCAATCGGTAAGAACCTTGCTTCATGTACACTTTAGTTTACACATTGCCACGTGACATGACCCTGTTTGACAGTTTAAATTTCAAACAGTTTTCACATCCAATTAAAACTTGACAACAATACAAGTGTTAAATAATGTGTCAAAAATCAGTGTACAAATATCAAATATCAACTGGTAAGAACTTTGCTCCATGTACACTACGGTGTACACTTTAGTTTACACCTTATCGCGTGACATTACCCTGTTAGAGAGTTTAAATTTCAAACAATTTTCTCATCTAATTGACACTTGACATCAATGCATGTGTCAAACAACGTGTCAAAAATCGGTGTACAAATATCAAAATTCAATCGGTAAGAACCTTTCTTCATGTACACTATGGTGTACACTTTTGTTTACACATTGCCACGTGACATTATTCCATTGGACAACTAAAATTTTAAACATTTTTCCCTTCCAATTGACACTTGACAATGATATAAGTGTCAAACAACATGTAAAAAATGAGTGTACAAATAGCAAAGTTCAATCAGTAAGAGCCTCCTATATGTACACTATGGTGTACACTTTAGTTTACACTTTGCCACGTGAACTTACTTGTTGCAAAGTTTAAATTTCAAGTTGTTTTCCCACCCAATTGACACTTGACAATAATGCAAGTGTTAAACAATGTGTGAAAAATTAGTGTACAAATAGCAAAGTTGAATCGGTAAGAACCTTGCTACACGTACACTATGGTGTACACTTTAGTTTACACTTTGCCACGTGAACTTACTTGTTGCAAAGTTTAAATTTCAAGTTGTTTTCCCACCCAATTGACACTTGACAATAATGCAAGTGTTAAACAATGTGTGAAAAATTAGTGTACAAATAGCAAAGTTGAATCGGTAAGAACCTTGCTACACGTACACTATGGTGTACACTTTAGTTTACACTTTGTCAAGTGACATAACCCTATTTGACAGTTTAAATTTCAAACAGTTTTCGCATCCAGCTAACACTTGAAACAATACAAGTGTTAAACAATGTGTCAAAAATTATTGTACAAATAGCAAAGATCAACAGGTAAGAACCTTGCGCCATGTACACTATGGTTTACACTTTGCTACGTGACATTACCCTGTTGGAGAGTTTAAATTTCAAACAATTTTCCCATCAAATGGACCCTTGACAACAATGCATGTGTCAAACAACATGTCAAAAATCAGTGTACAAATAGCAAAGTTCAATCGGTAAGAACCTTGCGACATGTACACTATGGTGTACACTTTAGTTTACACTTTCCCTCGTGACATTACCCTGTTGGACAGTTTAAATTTTAAACAGTTTTTCCATCCAATTAACAATTGACAACAATGCAAGTGTCCAACAACATGTCAAAAATTAGTGTACAAATAACAAAGTTCAATCGGTACGAACCTTGCTACATGTACACTATGGTGTACACTTTAGTTTATACTTTGCCATG
>NW_019238481.1:0-1916 GCF_002742605.1 Olea europaea var. sylvestris | reverse complement strand
GGCGTGGTTTTTGTTTCGGATCAACAAGTCAAATTTTAGCCATTTCCGACACAGTCGCGAAAAATGACGAAATTACACCCGGCCCGATTTTTGTTCCCGATCAGCCTGTCAAATTTGAGACCATTCCGACACAGTCGCGAAAAATGACGAAATTGCCCCAGGCACGATTTTTGTTTCCGACCAAACAGTCAAATTTTAACCAATCCGACACAGTCGCGAAAAATGACGGAATTACACCCGGCGCGATTTTTGTTTCCGATCAACTTGTCAAATTTTAGACAATTCCGACGCAGTCACGAAAAATAATGAAATTACCGAAGGCGCGGTTTTTGTTCCCGATCAACCAGTCAAATTTTAGCCAATTCCGACACAGTCGCGAAAAATGACGAAATTACACCCGGCGGGGTTTTTGTTCCCGATCAACCAGTCAAATTTTAGCCAATTCCGACACAGTCGCGAAAAATGACGAAATTACACCCGGCGGGGTTTTTTTTCCCGATCAACCAACCAAATTTGAGCCCACTCCGACGCAGTCGAGAAAAATGTCGAAATTGCCTTTGGGGTGATTTTTATTTCTGATCAAACTGCCAAATTTCAGCCAATTCCGACGCAGTCGAGAAAAATGACGAAATTGGCCCCGGCGCGGTTTTTGTTTTGGATCAACCAGTCAAATTTTAGCAATTTCCGACACAGTCGCGAAAAATGACGAAATTACACCCGGCGCGATTTTTGTTCCCGATCAACCTGTCAAATTTGAGACCATTCCGACACTGTCGCGAAAAATGACGAAATTGCCCCCGGCACTATTTTTGTTTCCGACCAACCAGTCAAATTTTAACCCATTCCGACACCGTCGCGAAAAATGACGAAATTGCCCCCGGCGCGATTTTTGTTTCCGATCAACTTGTCAAATTTTAGGCAATTCCGAAGCAGTCACGAAAAATAATGAAATTACCGCAGGCGCGGTTTTTGTTCCCGATCAGCCAGTCAAATTTGAGCTCATTCTGACACAGTCGCGAAAAATGACGAAATTGCCAACTGCGCGATTTTTGTTTCCGATCAACCAGTCAAATTTTAGCCCATTCTAATACAGTCACGAAAAATAACGAAATTGCCCCCGGCGCGATTTTTGTTTCCGATCAACCTGTCAAATTTGAGCCCATTCCGACACAGTCGAGAAAAATGACGAAATTGCGCCCGGCGCGATTTTTGTTTCGGATCAACCAGTCAAATTTCAGACATTTCCGACACAGTCGCGAAAAATGACGAAATTACACCCGGCGCGATTTTTGATCCCGATCAACCTGTCAAATTTGAACCCATTCCGACACAGTCGAGAAAAATGACGAAATTGCCGCCGGCGCGATTTTTATTTCCTATCAAACTGCCAAATTTAAGCCAATTCCGACACAGTCGAGAAAAATGACGAAATTGCCCCCGGCGCGGTTTTTGTTTCCGATCAACCAGTCGAATTTTAACCAATTCCGACACAGTCGCGAAAAAGGACGAAATTACACCCGGGGCGATTTTTGTTCCCGATCAACCTGTCAAATTTGAGCCCATTCCGGCACAATCGCGAAAAATGACGAAATTACCCCCGGCGCTATTTTTGTTTCCGATCAACTTGGTCAAATTTCAGCCCATTCCGACATCGTCGCGAAAAATGACGAAATTGCCCCCGGCGCTATTTTTGTTTCCGATCAACTTGGTCAAATTTCAGCCCATTCCGACATCGTCGCGAAAAATGACGAAATTGCCTCCGGCGCGATTTTTGTTTCCGATCAACCTGCCAAATTTGAGCCCATTCCGACACAGTCGAGAAAAATGACGAATTTGCCCCCTGCGAGATTTTTGTTTCCGATCAATCTGTCAAATTTTAGCCAATTCCGACACAGTCGCAAAAAATTACGAAATTC
>NW_019238480.1:20743-21552 GCF_002742605.1 Olea europaea var. sylvestris | reverse complement strand
ATGGCTAAAAAGAGTCCAAATTTCGGACACGGTTACATGGATAAATCTTTTAAACTTCAATTTTTTTACTAATCCAAAATGTGATTTTGAGTAGACCAAAATAAATTATTAAAAAAGAAAGAAATGGGTATTGAATAAGGGGTTATGATGAATAAAATAGAATTTTAGGGTTTAGTTTTCAATAATAAGAATTACTAAATGTTATATAAAATAGAAAATGAGAGATTTAATTATAATTTGGCCTTAGTGGAGCACTAAGTAGCATTATATGGAACCCACTTTCATTTTATACAAATGAAACCCTAAACCACCGTTACAAAGAGAGAAGGAAAAAAGAAGAAATGAAAGAAAAAAGAAGAAGAAAAAGAAGGAAAACCTAGAGCCGCCGTCATTCTCCACCCTCTCGACGGCGACACTAAGTTTCTAGAGAGCTAAAACGGGAAAGAAGAAAAGGGAAAGTAAACGAAAAGAGAAAAAAGGAAAAAGAAAGAAAAAATGAAAACGATGAAGTGTCCGGTTGAAATTTGAAGGATCCGACACATATCCCATACTCATATCCATGTCGTCTCGTATCCGACACGGGTACTCCGACTATTTCGAAGAGTCCGAGCATCAGAGGAGAGAACCAAACACATTGAAGTTGATTGTCACTTTGTTCGAGACAAGATAGTGAGTGGTGATATATGTACACCATTTGTGAAGACTGGAGACCGGCTTGCTGATATGTTTACGAACTCATTAAACGCTAATCGGTTGATATTTATTTGTTCCAAGTTGGGCTTATATGATATATATGCGCCAACTTGAGG
>NW_019238480.1:0-1916 GCF_002742605.1 Olea europaea var. sylvestris | reverse complement strand
ATTTGCGCCATCGAATCTGTCCAAATGTACCAAGTCTTGATTCATCATTTTTATAGTAGCAAGTATAGATTTCGTCTCCATCGCAGTAATAATAATCAAATAATGTTAGACATTGTTGAAAAAATATGGTAATGGAGAACAAAAACGAAACCAAACGAGAAAGGAAGAAGATAAATAAAGCAACGAAGGCTTGGACACGAAATAAATCTCGCCGTCCTCAAAAGTTATTTGCAATGCCTTTTAAGGATTTTCGACAAATAGTTCATAGGATTAAACAAGCTTTTTATGAAGAACACAAAAAAACAAAAGTGTTTCTTCAAAGTGAACAAGTGAAAATTTAGGCTTAGAGTATATGATAAAATCTCTCTTTTTGGATGAATAATGGGGATAGAATTCAATATAATTTTCTTACACTTGGATCACCTGTTTATAGGCTTAAACAAGTTTCCATGAAATGGTGCAAAAATAGGGTGAAAAGCCACCAATTTTGAATGAAAAAAAGGTCAAAAACTAATCCCAACGTTTAGATGTTATAACCATGCATGGTTATGCCCATGGCCTCCCTTCAAATTTCTAAAAGGCCTCATGCGGTCGCATGGCTAAGCCCTTTTCTTTTCGTTGCTTTTTCAATTTAATTCATCCATTCACAAGATTTTGAACAATAAATAAATTCCAACAATCCCCCACTTATTCAAAATCTATATTAATCACAAGAGCGACAAAGGTGAGTGAGGCATGGGGTGCGATGGTCGAATTGTAGTATGTAGGTGGTCTTGATGCCTTCAGACCTGTAGTTACAAATCTCAGCGCTTTGAAAGCCTGAACGCGGGTAGCATTGGATTATTGAGCGATGACATTCAAGATGGAGTCGCAATGGTAGGTGACTACGAGTGTGGTGGTGGGTTGCTAGCGGCCGACAATAGAGTTAAGAGAGAGAGAGAGAGAGAGAGGTGGGTGGTGTAGAATAGAGTGGGTGAAGTTCATTTGATTTTTGAAAAATAAATAAATCTTAGCACTTTATATTTGAAATGAGTAGTCATAAAATGTTTAGAGGCCATTTGGTACAAATTAAAATTTTGATTTTAATATAAATCAAAGTCAAACAATCAATATTAATCATATCTTTCATGGATCCTACAACTTTTCAACCATCATTTCAAAAGCTTCTATCACAATCTAGCCTCTTTTGGTTCCCATTTTTTGAAATGAAAAATAGGTGAAACAATATTTTTTTGAAAAGTGAGTTGTTGAAAAAGAAGAAAAAGTTTTCGATTTAAGTGTAATATTATTTTATGGAAGATTGTGTAATTGAAAGTAAGAAAGAGAAAAATAAAATATAATTTAATGGAGACCAAGTGATACTTTACTAAGAAATCTAAATGTGATCCCCACAAAACACCCTAAAATATTTTTAACTTTAATCAATAAAACAATAATTTAAATAAAACTTATATTTGCTTATAAGCAATTTTCTAATCCTCGTTAAACATCACTAATGCTATCCAAACCCAATATTACTTCATAAAAGGTCAACCTAGACTCTATATTATAATTGTTTAATGCCTAATGTTTATGTAATTTTAACACTCAACTTAAACTATGTTTTTAACTTTGATCATCATCCAAGAGTTATATTATAAATATTGTTTTCACAGAGAAACAATAAAAATTTACGAATTCTTTATTGGTAAATTTCTATATACTCAAAATTGGGAAAGAGAAAGTAAATACAGTTTGAATCCCATCTTATTCCAACGCTTAAAACTAATTAAAATTTTTAACCTATTCAATCTACTTCCAATCCATTTTCCATAATTGATGTCTCTCATTTTACAGAGTTGGAATGGATAACTATATATCCCTACACTAAATAAAAGAGAGGATAGTTGATTCACTATTTATATGTGTGTGTGTGT
>NW_019238479.1:0-1916 GCF_002742605.1 Olea europaea var. sylvestris | reverse complement strand
TTGGACAGTTTAAATTTCAAACAGCTTTCCCATCCAGTTGACACTTGACAACAATTCAAGTGTCGAACAACGTGTCAAGAATCGGTGTACAAATAGCAAAGTTCAATCAGTAAAAATCTTACTACATGTACACTATGGTGTATACTTTAGTTTACACTTTGAAACAAGACATTACCCTGTTGGACAGTTTAATTTTCAAATAGTTTTCCCATCCAATTGACACTTGACAATAATACAAGTGTCAAACGACGTGTCAAAAATTGTTGTACATATAGCAAAGTTCAATCGGAGATGACCTTGCTACATGTACACTTTAGTTTACACTTTGCCACGTGACATTACCTTGTTGGACAGTTTAAATTTCAAATAGTTTACCCATCCAATTGACACTTGACTACAATGCAAGAGTCAAACGACGGGCCAAAAATCAGTGTCCAAATAGCAAGGTTCAATCAGTAAGAACCTTGCTACATGTACATTATAGTGTACACTTTAGTTTACACTTTGTCATATGACATTACCCTGTTCAGCATTTTAAATTTCAAATAGTTTTCCCATCCAATTGACACTTGGCAAGAATGCAAGGGTCAAACAATGTATCAAAAATCGGTGTACAAATAGCAAAGTTCAATCAGTATGGACTTTGTTACAAGTACACTATGGTGTACTCTTTAGTTTCTACTTTGCCACATGGCATTACCCTATTGGACAGTTTAAATTTCAAACAGTTTTTCTATCCAATTGACACTTAGCAACAATTCAAGTGTCAAATAACGTGTTAAAAATCAGAGTACAAATAGCAAAGTTCAATTGGAGAGGACCCTGCTATATGTACACTATGGTGTACACTTTAGTTTACAATATTCCACATGACACTACCTTGTTGGACAGTTTAAATTTGAAACAGTTTACCCATCCAATTGACACTTGACTACAATACAAGTGTCAAACGACGTGTCAAAAATTAGTGTCCAACTAACAAAGTTCAATTGGTAAGAACCTTGCTACATGTACAGTATGGCGTAAACTTTAATTTATACTTTGCCACATGTCATTACCTTGTTGGACAGTTAAAATTTCAAACATTTTTCCATCCAATTCACTTTTGACAACATGCAAGTGTCAAACAACATATCAAAAATCAGTGTACAAATAGCAAAGTTCAATCGGTAAGTACACTATGGTGTACACTTCAGTTTACACTTTGTCACGTAACACTACCCTGTTGGACAGATTAAATTTCAAATAGTTTTTCCATCCAATTGACACTTGACATCAATGCAAGTGTCAAATAACGTGTCAAAAATTCGTGTACAAAAAGCAAAGTTCAACCGGTAAGAACCTTGCTACATGTACAAAATGGTGTACACTTTAGTTTACAATTTGTCACATGACATTATCTTGTTAGACAGTTTAAATTTCAAACAGCTTTCCCATCCAATTGACATTTGACAATAATGCAAGTGTTAAACAACGTGCCAAAAATAAGTGCACGAATAGCAAAGTTCAATCGGTAAGAACCTTGCTATGTGTACACTATGGTGCACGCTTTATTTTACACTTTGTCACGTGACATTACCCTGTTCGACATTTTAAATTTCAAACAGTTTTCCCACCAATTGACACTTTACAACAATTGAAGTGTTAAACAACGTGTCGAGAATATGTGTACTAATAGCAAAGTTGAATCGATAAGGACCATTCTACATGTACAATATGGTGTACACTTTAGCTTACACTTTGCCACGTGATGTTACTGTGTTGGACAGTTTACATTTCTAATAGTTTTCCCATTCTATTGACACTTTACAACAATGCAAGTGTCAAACAACATGTCGAAAATTGGTGTACAAATAGAAAAAGTTCAATCGGTAACGACCTTGCTACATGTAAACTATGGTGTACATTCGTAAGTT
>NW_019238478.1:0-1916 GCF_002742605.1 Olea europaea var. sylvestris | reverse complement strand
AAAAAAAAAAAAAAAAATCCACGAGAACAAGTATTAGCTATTAGAGATAAAGAGAAAGATGTGGCCGACAAACCATCGATTAAATTTGCTATCCCTGTACAAGCTTATGTAGTGCCAGTTCCATTCCCTCGAAGGCTTCGAAAGTAGCTTAAAAACGAACAGGCTAATGCGATCACTACAAAAAGTGAGTTTCGGTTGCTATAAAACAATATAAAGAAAAAAATAGGCTAAGGATGATTATGTACCTAGCATGAGCAAAGAACAAGTGGTTTAGTTTGAAAAATCAACAATGACCAATCAAGAAAGACATTCAAATACTCTACAGGTTAAGGCAATCATTCCTATCAATAACCGCCATACCTCTGATCTTGTTTTCTCAAAGACTGCAGAATATCAAGCTTGAAAAATAGTTGGTAAAGTTCTTGGATGCCCTCAGGAAGTTTCGTATCAACATTCCATTCATTGATGCAATCTTACATATTTTTAATAATGTAAAGTTTTTAAAAGAGATGTTGACTAAAAAGAGAAATGTCTCAGAACATGAAATAGTAATATTATCTGAAGATTGCAGTGCAATCCTACAATATAAGACCTAGGGTGTTTCACTTTACCTTACTCTATAGGAAAATCTCATATTATTAATGTTTTAGTTCTTTCTAGAGCAAGTACTAACCTAATTCCATTGTCTATCTACAAGAGACTAGGTTTGGGAGAGCTAAAAGAAACTATAGTAACACTACAGTTTGTGGACAGATCAATCAAGGACCTTCAAGGAGTGGTTGAGGATACGCTCATTCGAGTTGGAAATTTCACCTTTTCTGCAAATTTCATCATTCTCAATGTAGGAGAAAATCAAGAAATGCCAGTAATCTTGGGAAACCATGTTTATCAACTGGAAATGCATTCATGGATTTTAAAAATGTGAGATTATCTTGAGGATGGAGGACAACCAACAATATTTTACCATAAATACTCCACCCAAGAAACCTTCTTATCTTGAGGATTGCAAAAGGATTGATCATGAAGAGAAGAATGATTATGGAAATCATCGATACAAAAGAAGAAGAAGAAGAAGGATTGGTAGACAGATGGGAGCAATTAATGACCAGTATGGAGACTTGAAAGTTTGGAAGGCCAAAAATAAATCAAGAAGCATTTGCAAGTATAGTCGTTGCATGGTTGAAATTTTCCTTTTTAGGGTAGTACCATAAATAGCTAGAACAACAAAGTCAAGCTAAAAACTATAAACAAGCAACCCAATTTTCTTCTCTTTTATTTGATATGCTTTCTATACAATAGGTTATGTACTTTATATGCTAGTAATTAGTGATAAAGTGTATTTTATACATTTATTTGGATTCTTAAATGTGATTAATCATAATTAATTTTGAAAATTTATGTCTTAATATCTCAGTCATTAAACTAGAGCAATTATTGTTATTTTATATGAATTGAGACTTATTTTTCTATATATTTCTTATGTTAGGTTTGATTCGATGAAAAAAAAATGGAATTGGACAAAAGGAGGCAAAATTTTGTTAAAATGGACTTAATTTAAAGTTTGGAGACTATATCACAAAGTGTTAATAGTTGATTGGAGTCAATTAGATGGAATTAGAAGATGAAGGACCAAGAAGATATAAAAAATGACTAAAAGGAATGATGAATAAACTGTAGAGAACAAAATGCAACAAAATGAAATATTTCTTAAGGGCGCATACATAGGAGAATCTTCTTACACATGCGACAACCAGTGTTGTATTTATCGAGAGCAAAAGTGGGCAATAGCATGTGCCCACGAGTCATTTTAGGGCCTAAATGGCCCAGCTTCATTTTTTGATCCAAAATCTTTTTGAAATCAAATTCAATCAACTATTTAGCCTAGGAAGGATGACCATAATGAAAAAATATATATA
>NW_019238477.1:0-1917 GCF_002742605.1 Olea europaea var. sylvestris | reverse complement strand
TTATTATTATTATTATTTGGGTTTGAATTCAAGAATTTACAAATGGAAGGACATATTTTTACCAAGAGTAGGAATTTTCAGCAACGAAAAATCTTCAGAAGATGGATCTTCGTAGCAAGATAGATCATGACTTTTTCAGATTATATGATACTTTTTATCGAACGAGAATTTGCTAGAAGACTGATACAGATTTTATAGTAGATAAATTTTATGTTTCAAAACTTTGTCGAAAATAACTTCAAATTAGATGAAAACGGCTTTTAATATTATATAGGAATTTATTATATTGACTTTCTTAGATTCTAGGCCGTGCGTTCTAAATTTCTGGATTCCCCCCTGCCCCCAAAGACGTTAAAATAAGGACGAAAATAAAAATTTTCAGACGAAAGATTGATTGAAATGGAAGAAAAATCTAATGTTATTGAAAATGTAAATATAAAAAAAAATACACACACACACACACAAATGGGGGGTTGGAGCGGGGGGTGCCCCATCCTGAACCTGCCCTACTACCATCTCTACATGCAGATCCCAAACCTTTCAAAGAAAGACTATGGGGCTCATATGTACAAGATTTCAAACTTCATGTACAAACTAGCCGCAGCTGCCATTGGCTACCATCAACCATGGGCTTACGAAGGAAAATGAATAAAGGGGAATTTTCATAAATGTCACTAAATTTGAAAATGCGCAAAAAAATTTCATTTGCACTAAATTCGGTCAAAAATGTCACTTTTTAGGTGTAAAAGGTTCATATTACCCTTAGTGACACCTTTTTATAAGTATTTAATGCTTGATTTGAAAGACATTAATATTGTGATGTGATGATTTGTTTTGTATATTACAAATATTAGATATATGATTATTATATTGGATAGTGTGAATTTTGGTATAAAAAAACGAATTTGGAAAATTAAAAAAAAAATACATAACTTCTTACCATTCACAAACCCTAATTTCTTATTCATCTTCTTCATTTCATCATTAAGAAAACATTACCACTAGATTCATCATCCATTTTTCAGAGGTTAGTTATTAGAAATTATTTATATTTTCATCTTATAGCTTACTATTTTAAATGTTAAATGGAACATAGTCATATTTATTTGAAATTTTTGAAACTCTTATTCATTAATTTGTTTGATTCTTGATATATTTTTGAAGGAAAAAGATATCAACATCCTTAAAATATTAAGGATTCCATAATTAATTAACTATTAAGTTATTCCTTATTTATTTTGGGAAGATATTGTGATGTTGCTATTGAAAATTGATTATCACCATTAATATTTTGAATAATTTCTTCCAAGGTACCAAATCCATGTTTTCAAACTTCCTGACAATTTTGACAGTTCAACTATAGAATTCGACATTTTGAAACCGCCATATTAGACATCTTAATTGTCGAACTTGACATTTAGAAACTATCGGGATAAATAATTTAACTATAGGAATTCAACCGTTCATTTCATCTTTTTGTTATCGAATGAATTTAAGCGTGTGTCTGGGAACAATTTTTATGGAAAATTTGAGTGTAACTCAAGGTTAATGGGCCCCACATCTGTAAGAATTCTGGCAAAAAAAGGGGGCAAAAGCTGCACCCGTCATTCACCTCTTCTTTGAAATGTCAAAATTATCCTTGTGATGGTACGGAATCTAAAAAGTGTAGGGACACCATAGTCTTTTCAATATGATTTATAATTGACCGATTGGTGCAGTCAACAATTGTTGCAACCCTGTGGGCCTCCTTTCCTGTAGATAACGGATGAAATTTTGATTATAATTTGGAAATAAGCACTTCTAGATACCCCCTAAATATTGAAAAGTGTCACTTTCTTGCTATTAAATGTTGACATATTGATTGTGTAGAGTTTTTACCATTGTAATCTCTAGTAATTATTTGAGATTCATCGTATC
>NW_019238476.1:0-1917 GCF_002742605.1 Olea europaea var. sylvestris | reverse complement strand
AGCAAATGAAGATAACCTCGAGGTTTGTTCTTTTTTTGCAAATTGCTAGTCTAATTCGATAGTAATCGAGCCAATGAAAAGTGGTTTTTGATTTCATGATAACTTCGTGTTTGTTTATTTTTAGCAAATCGCTAGTCTGATTCGATTGGAATCGAGCCAATGAAAAGTGGTTTTTGATTTCAAGATAACTTCGAGTTTGTTCGTTTTTGGCAAATTGGTAGTCTAATTCGATAGGAATCGAGCCAATGAAAAGTAGTTTTTCATTTCTGTTCGTTTTTGGCGAATTGCTAGTCTAATTCGATTGGAACCGAGCCAGTGAAAAGTGGTATTTGATTCCATGACAACTTCGGGTTTGTTTTTTTTACTTTTCATTTCTGTTCGTTTTTGGTGAATTGCTTGTCTAATTCGATTGGAACCGAGCCAGTGAAAAGTGGTATTTGATTCCATGACAACTTCGGGTTTGTTTGTTTTTGGTGAATTGCTAGTATAATTCGATTGGAATCGAGCAAATGAAAAGTGGTTTTTGATTTCATGATAACTTCGGGTTTTTTCATTTTTGCCGAATTGTTAGTCTAATTTAATGGAAATCGAGCCAATGCAAAGTGGCTTTTGATTTCATGATAACTTATGGTTTGTTCGTTTTTGGCGAATTGCTAATCTAATTCGATTGAAATCGAGCCAATGAAAAGTGGCTTTTGATTTCATGATAACTTAAGCTTTGTTCATTTTTAGTGAATTGCTAGTCTAATTCGATTGTAATCGAGTCAATGAAAAGTGGGTTTTGGTTTCGTGAAAACTTCGAGTTTGTTCATTTTTGGCGAATTGCTAGTCTAATTCGATAGGAATCGAGCCAATGAAAAGTAGTTTTTCATTTCTCTTCGTTTTTGGCGAATTGCTAGTCTAATTCGATTGGAATCGAGCCAGTGAAAAGTGGTGTTTGATTCCATGACAACTTCGGGTTTGTTTGTTTTTGGCGAATTGCTAGTCTAATTTGATTGGAATCGAGCAAATGAAAAGTGATTTCTGATTTTGTGATAACTTCGGGTTTTTTCATTTTTGCCGAATTGCTAGTCTAATTCGATGGGAATGGAGCCAATGAAAAGTGGCTTTTGATTTCATGATAACTTTGGGTTTGTTCGTTTTTGGTGAATTGCTAGTCTAATTCGATTGGAATCGAGCCAATGAAAAGTTATTTTTCATTTCTGTTCATTTTTTACAAATTGCTAGTTTAATTCGATTTTAATCGAGCCAATGAAAAGTGGTTTTTGGTTTCATGATAACTTCGGGTTTGTTCGTTTTTGACGAATTGCTTGTCCAATTCGATTGGAATCAAGCCAATAAAAAGTGGCTTTTGATTTCATGATAACTTCAGCTTTGTTCATTTTTGGGGAATTGCTAGTCTAATTCGATTGTAATCGAGTCAATGAAAAGTGGGTTTTGGTTCTAAGATAACTTTGGGTTTGTTCGTTTTTGACGAATTACTTGTTCAATTCGATTGGAATCAAGCCAACGAAAAGTGGCTTTTGATTTCATGTTAACTTCGACTTTGCTTGTTTTTGACGAATTGCTAGTCTAATTCGATTGTAACCGAGTCAATGAAAAGTGGGTTTTGGTTTCATGACAACTTTGGGTTTATTCGTTTTTGGCGAATTGCTAGTCTAATTCGATTGGAATCGAGCCAATGAAAAGTTATTTTTCATTTATTTTCATTTTTGGTTAATTAATAGTCTAATTCGATTGGAAACGAGCCAATGAAAAGTAGTTTTTCAATTCTATTCGTTTTTGGTGAATTCCTAGTCTAATTCAATTGGAGTCGAGTCAATGAAAAGTGGTATTTGATTTCATGATAACTTCGGGTTTTTTTGTTTTTGGCGAATTGCTAGTCTAATTCGATTGGAATCGAGCCAATGAAAAGTA
>NW_019238475.1:0-1917 GCF_002742605.1 Olea europaea var. sylvestris | reverse complement strand
GGTGTCCGTTTTGGGCCCACGAGTACTTTTTGGAAATGTAACGACCGTTTTGGATTGAACTCAAGACTTCATCGTGACATATGTGAGATTTTGTCCTTTTTCTAAAGAATGGGCGCTTGCATATTTGGAACGCTTGGAGAGTCGACGTACGAGGAATTGAGCGTAACTTTTGCACACGTTGTCCGTTTTGGGCCCATAAGTACTTTTTGGAAATTTAGCGATCATTTTGGATTGAACTCACAACTTCATCGTGACGTATGAGGGATTTTAGGCATTTTTTGAAAGAATTTGCACTTGCATATTTGGAACGCTTGGATAGTCGGCATATAAAGAATTGAGCGTAACTTTTGCACACGATGTCCGTTTCGGTCCCATAAGTACTTTTTGGAAATGTAGCGACCGTTTTGGATTGAACTCAAAACTTCGTCGTGACATATGAGGGATTTCGGCCTTTTTTCTAAAGAATGAGCGCTTGCATATTTGGAATGCTTGGAGAGTCGGCGTACAAAGAATTGAGCGTTACTTTTGCACACAATGTCCGTTTTGGGCCCATAAGTACTTTTTGTAAATGTAGCGACCGTTTTGGATTGAACTCACCACTTCGTCGTGACGTACGAGGGATTTTAGCCATTTTTTGAAAGAATGAGCACTTGCATATTTGGAACGCTTGGAGAGTCGGCGTACGAAGAATTGAGCGTTACTTTTGCACACGATGTCCGTTTTGGGCCCATAAGTACTTTTTGTAAATGTAGCGACCGTTTTGGATTGAACTCACCACTTCGTCGTGACGTACGAGGGATTTTAGCCATTTTTTGAAAGAATGAGCACTTGCATATTTGGAACGCTTGGAGAGTCGGCGTACGAAGAATTGAGCGTTACTTTTGCACACGATGTCCGTTTTGGGCCCATAAGTACTTTTTGTAAATGTAGCGACCGTTTTGGATTGAACTCACCACTTCGTCGTGACGTACGAGGGATTTTAGCCATTTTTTGAAAGAATGAGCACTTGCATATTTGGAACGCTTGGATAGTCGGCGTACGAAGAATTGAGCATAACTTTTGCACACGGTGTCCGTTTCGGGCCCATAAGTACTTTTGGAAATGTAGCGACCGTTTTGGAATGAACTCAAAACTTCGTCGTGACATATGAGGGATTTCGGCCTTTTTTATAAAGAATGAGCGCTTGCATATTTGGAATGCTTGGAGAGTCGGCGTACGAAGAATTGAGCGTTACTTTTGCACACGATGTCCGTTTTGGGCCCATAAGTACTTTTTGTAAATGTAGCGACCGTTTTGGATTGAACTCACTACTTCGTCGTGATGTACGAGGGATTTTAGCCATTTTTTGAAAGAATGAGCACTTGCATATTTGGAACGCTTGGATAGTCGGCGTACGAAGAATTGTGCGTAACTTTTGCACACGGTGTCCGTTTCGGGACCATAAGTACTATTTGGAAATGTAGCGACCGTTTTGGATTGAACTCAAGACTTCATCGTGACGTTTGAGGGATTTCGGCCTTTTTTCTAAAGAATGAGCCCTTTCATATTTGGAACGCTTGGAGAGTCGGCGTACGAAGAATTGAGCGTAACTTTTGCACACGGTGTCCGTTTTGGGCCGATAAGTACTTTTTCGAAATGTAGCGACCGTTTTGGACTGAACTCACAACTTCATCCTGACGTATGAGGGTTTTCGGCCATTTTTCTAAAGAATGAGCACTTGCATATTTGGAACGCTTGGAGAGTCGGCGTACGAAGAATTGAGCGTAGCTTTTGCACACGATGTCCGTTTTGGGCCCACAAGTACTTTTTGAAAATGTAGCGACCGTTTTAGATCGAACTCAAGACTTCGTCGTGACGTATGAGGGATTTTGGCCTTTTTTCTAAAGAATGAGCGCTTGCATATTTGGAACGCTTGGA
>NW_019238474.1:0-1917 GCF_002742605.1 Olea europaea var. sylvestris | reverse complement strand
AAAGTGGTTTTCGATTTCATGATAACTTCGGGTTTGTTCGTTTTCGGCAAATTGCAAGTCCAATTCGATTGGAATCGAGCCTAGGAAAAGTGGTTTTCTATTTCACGATAACTTCGGGTTTGTTCATTTTCGGCGAATTGCTAGTCTAATTCGATTGGAATGGAGCGAACGAAAAGTGGTTTTTGATTTCATGATAACTTCGAGTTAGATCGCTTTCGGCAAATTGCAAGTCTAATTCGATTGGAATCGAGCCAACGAAAAGTGGTTTTCGATTTCCTGATAACTTCGGGTTTGTTCGTTTTTGGAGAATTGCTAGTCTAATTCGATTTAGATGGAGCCAATGAAAAGTGGTTTTCGATTTCATGATAAATTCGGGTTTGTTCATTTTTGGCGATTTGCTAGTCTAATTCGATTTAGATGGAGCCAATGAAAAGTGGTTTTTGATTTCATGAAAACTTCGGGTTTGATCGTTTTCGGCTAATTGCGAGTCTAATTCGAATGGAATCGAGCCAATGAAAGGTGGTTTTTGATTTCATGATAACTTCGGGTTTGTTCGTTTTTAGCGAGTTGGTAGTCTAATTCCATTGGAATGGAGCTAATAAAAAGTGGTTTTCGTTTTCATTATAACTACGGGTTTGTTCGTTTTTAGCGAATTGGTAGTCTAATTCGATTGAAATTGAGCCAATGAAAAGCTGTTTATGATTTCATGATAACTTCGGGTTTGATCATTTTCGACGAATTGCTAGTCTAATTCGATTGGAATCGAGTCAATGAAAAGTGGTTTTCGATTTCATGATAACTTCGGGTTTGATCATTTTAGAAAAATTGCTAGTCTAATTCGATTGGAATCGAGCCAATGAAAAGTGGTTTTTGATTTTATGATGATAACTTCGGGTTTGTTCACTTTTGGCGAAATGCCAGTCTAATTCGATTGGAATCAAGCAAATGGAAAGAAGTTTTTGATTTCATGATAACTTCGGGTTTGTTTGTTTTTTGCAAAATGCTAGTCTAATTCGATTAGAATCGAGGCAATGAAAAATGGTTTTTGATTTCATGATAACTTCGGGGTTGATCATTTTCGAAAAATTGCTAGTCTAATTCGATTGGAATCGAGTCAATGAAACGTGGTTTTTGATTTCGTGATAACTTCGCAGTTGTTCATTTTTGGTGAAATGCCAGTCTAATTCGATTGGAATCAAGCAAATGGAAAGAAGTTTTCGATTTTATGATAACTTCGGGTTTGTTTGTTTTTTGCAAAATGCTAGTCTAATTCGATTAGAATCGAGGCAATGAAAAATGGTTTTTGATTTCATGATAACTTCGGGGTTGATCATTTTCGAAAAATTGCTAGTCTAATTCGATTGGAATCGAGCCAATGAAAAGTGGTTTTTCATTTTATGATAACTTCGCGTTTGTTCATTTTTGGTGAAATGCAAGTCTAATTCGATTGGAATCGAGCCAATGGATAGTAGTTTTTTGATTTCATGATAACTTCGGGTTTGTTCGTTTTTGGCGAATGAAAAGTGGTTTTTGATTTCATGATAACTTCGGGTTTGTTCGTCTTTGGCGAATTGCTTGTCTAATTCGATCGAAATCGAGCCAATGAAAAGTGGTTTTCGATTTCATGATAACTTCGGGTTTGTTCGTTTTCGGCAAATTGCAAGTCCAATTCGATTGGAATCGAGCCTATGAAAAGTGGTTTTCTATTTCACGATAACATCGGGTTTGTTCATTTTCGGCGAATTGCTAGTCTAATTCGATTGGAACGGAGCCAACGAAAAGTGGTTTTTGATTTCATGATAACTTCGAGTTAGATCGTTTTCGGCAAATTGCAAGTCTAATTCGATTGGAATCGAGCCAACGAAAAGTGGTTTTTGATTTCATGATAACTTCGGGTTTGTTCGTTTTTGGAGAATT
>NW_019238473.1:0-1917 GCF_002742605.1 Olea europaea var. sylvestris | reverse complement strand
TGTGCAAAAGTTACGCTCAATTCTTCGAACGCCGACAATCCATGCCTTCCAAATATAAAAGTGCTCATTGTTTCGAAAAATGGCAAAAATCCCTCATACGTCACGACGAAGTGGTGAGTTCAATCCAAAACGGTCGCTACATCACCAAAAAGTACTTATGGGCCCAAAACGGACAACGTGTGCAAAAGTTACGCTCAATTCTTCGAACGCCGACAATCGATGCCTTCCAAATATAAAAGTGCTCATTGTTTCGAAAAATGGCAAAAATCCCTCATACGTCATGACGAAGTCATGAGTTCAATCCAAAACGGTCGCTACATTTCCAAAAAGTACTTATGGGCCGAATACGGACACCGTGTGCAAAAGTTACGCTCAATTCTTCGCACGCCGACTATCCCAGCGTTCCAAATATAGAAGTGCATGTTCTTTCGAAAAATGGCCGAAATCCCTCTTACGTCACGACGAAGTGGTGAGTTCAATCCTAAAATGTCGCTACATTTCCAAAAATTACTTATGGGCCGAAAACGGACACCGTACGCAAAAGTTACGCTCAATTCTTCGTACGCCGACAATCCGTGCCTTCCAAATATAAAAGTGCTCATTCTTTCGAAAAATGGCCGAAATCCCTCATACGTCACGGTGAAGTGGTGAGTTCAATCCAAAACGGTCACTACATTTCCAGAAAGTACTTATGGGACCAAAACTGACACCGTGTGCAAAAGTTACGCTCAATTCTTCGTACGCTGACAATCCATGCCTTCCAAATAAAAAGTGCTCATTCGTTCGAAAAATGGCCGAAATCCCTCATACGTCACGACGAAGTGGTGAGTTCAATCCAAAAAGGTCGCTACATTTCCAGAAAGTACTTAAGGGCCCAAAATGGACACCGTGTGCAAAAGTTACGCTCAATTCTTCGAATGCCGACAATCGATGCCTTCCAAATATAAAAGTGCTCATTCTTTCGAAAAATGGCCGAAATCCCTCATACGTCACGACGAAGTGGTGTGTTCAATCCAAAACGGTCGCTACATTTTCAGAAAGTACTTCTGGGCCCAAAACGGACACCGTGTGCAAAAGTTACGCTCAATTCTTCAAATGCCGACAATCCATGCCTTCCAAATATAAAAGTGCTCATTCTTTCGAAAAATGGGCGAAATCCCTCATACGTCACGATGAAGTTGTGAGTTCAATCCAAAATGGTCGCTGCATTTCCAAAAAGTACTTATGGGCCCAAAACGGACACCGTGTGCAAAAGTTACGCTCAATTCTTCGTACGCCGACAATCCATGCCTTCCAGATATAAAAGTGCTCATTCTTTCGAAAAATGGCCGAAATCCCTCTTACGTCACGACGAAGTGGTGAGTTCAATCCTAAACGGTCGCTACATTTCCAAAAATTACTTATGGGCCGAAAACGGACACCGTGCGCAAAAGTTACGCTCAATTCTTCGTACCCCGACAATCCATGCCTTCCAGATATAAAAGTGCTCATTCTTTCGAAAAATGGCCGAAATCCCTCTTACGTCACGACGAAGTGGTGAGTTCAATCCTAAACGGTCGCTACATTTCCAAAAATTACTTATGGGCCGAAAACGGACACCGTGCGCAAAAGTTACGCTCAATTCTTCGTACCCCGACAATCCATGCCTTCCAGATATAAAAGTGCTCATTCTTTCGAAAAATGGCCGAAATCCCTCATACGTCACGGCGAAGTGGTGAGTTCAATCCAAAACGGTCGCTACATTTCCAGAAAATACTTATGGGCCCAAAACTGACACCGTGTGCAAAAGTTACGCTCAATTCTTCGTACACCGACAATCCATGCCTTCCAAATCTAAAAGTGCTCATTCTTTCGAAAAATGGCCGAAATCCCTCATACATCACGACGAAGTGGTGAGTTCAATCCAAAACGGTCGCT
>NW_019238472.1:0-1918 GCF_002742605.1 Olea europaea var. sylvestris | reverse complement strand
ATGGGCCCAAAACGGACACCGTGTGCAAAAGTTACGCTCAATTCTTCGTCCGCCGACTCTCCAAGCGTTCTCAATATTCAAGTACTCATTCCTTCGAAAAATGGCCAAAATCACTCGTACGACATGACGAAGTAGTGAGTTTAATTCAAAACGGTCGCTACATTTCCAAAAAGTAATTATGGGTCCAAAAGGGACACCGTGTACAAAAGTTACACTCAATTCTTCGTACGCCGACAATCCAAGCGTTCCAAATATGCAAGTGCTCATTCTTTCGAAAAATGGTTGAGCTCCCCCATACGTCACGACGAAGTGGTGAGTTCAATCCAAGACGGTCGCTACATTTCCCAAAAGTTCTTATGGGCCCAAAACGGACACCGTGTGCAAAAGTTACGCTTAATTCTTCGTCCGCCGACTCTCCAAGCGTTCTCAATATACGAGCGCTCATTCCTTCAAAAAATGGCATAACTCCCCTATACGTCACGACGTAGTGGTGAGTTCAATCCAAAACGGTCGCTACATTTCGAAAAAGTTCTTATGGGCCCAAAACGGAAACCGTGTGCAAAAGTTACGCTCAATTCTTCGTCCGCGACTCTCCAACCATTCTAAATTTGCAAGTGCTCATTCTTTCGAAAAATGGCCAAAATCCCTCGTACGTCACGACGAAGTGGTGAGTTCAATCCAAAACGGTCGCTACATTTCGAAAAAGTTCTTATGGGCCTAAAACGGAAACCGTGCGCAAAAGTTACGCTCAATTCTTCGTCCGCGACTCTCCAACCATTCTAAATTTGCAAGTGCTCATTCTTTCGAAAAATGGCCAAAATCCCTCGTACGTCACGACGAAGTGGTGAGTTCAATCCAAAACGGTCGCTGCATTTCTGAAAAGTACTTATGGGCCCAAAACGGACATCGTGTGCAAAAGTTACGCTCAATTCTTCGTACGCCGACTCTCCAAGCGTTCCAAATATGCAAGTGCTCATTCTTTCGAAAAATGGTTGAGCTCCCCCATACGTCACGACGAAGTGGTGAGTTCAATCCAAGACGGTCGCTACATTTCCCAAAAGTTCTTATGGGCCCAAAACGGACACCGTGTGCAAAAGTTACGCTCAATTCTTCGTTCGCCGACTCTCCAAGCGTTCTCAATATTCAAGTGCTCATTCCTTCGAAAAATGGCCAAAATCACTCGTACGTTATGACGAAGTAGTGACTTCAATCCAAAACGGTCGCTACATTTCCAAAAAGTATTTATGGGTCCAAAAGGGACACCGTGTACAAAAGTTACGCTCAATTCTACTTACGCCGACAATCCAAGCGTTCCAAATATGCAAGTGCTCATTCTTTCGAAAAATGGTTGAACTCCCCCATCAGTCACGACGAAGTGGTGAGTTCTATCCAAAACGGTCGCTACATTTCCAAAAAGTTCTTGTGGGCCCAAAACGGACACCTTGTGCAAAAGTTACGCTCAATTCTTCGTCCGCGACACTCCAACCATTCTAAATATGCAAGTGCTCATTCTTTCGAAAAATGGCCAACATCCCTCGTACGTCACGACGAAGTGGTGAGTTCAATCCAAAACGGTCGTTACATTTCGAAAAAGTTCTTATGGGCCCAAAACGGACCCCGTGTGCAAAAGTTACGCTCAAATCTTCGTCCACCGACCCTCCAAGCCTTCTCAATATACAAGCACTCATTCCTTCGAAGAATGGCTTAACTCCCCCATACGTCACGATGAAGTGGTGAGTTCAATCCAAAACGGTCGTTACATTTCGAAAAAGTTCTTATGGGCCCAAAACGGACACCGTGTGCAAAAGTTACGCTCAAATCTTCGTCCACCGACCCTCCAAGCCTTCTCAATATACAAGCACTCATTCCTTCGAAGAATGGCTTAACTCCCCCATACGTCACGATGAAGTGGTGAGTT
>NW_019238471.1:0-1918 GCF_002742605.1 Olea europaea var. sylvestris | reverse complement strand
ATTTTGACTGATTGATAGGAAACAAAAATCGCGTCGGGGCAATTTCGTCATTTTTCACGACGATGTCGGAATCGGCTAAAATTAGACAGATTCGTCGGAAACAAAAATTGCGTCGGGGGCAATTTCGTCATTTTTCACGACGTTGTCGGAATCGGCTAAAATTTGACTGATTGGTAGGAAACAAAAATCTCGCCAGGGGCAATTTCGTCATTTTTCACGACGATGTCGGAATCGGCTAAAATTTGACAGATTGATAGGAAACAAAAATCGGGCCGGGGGCAATTTCGTCATTTTTCGCGACGCTGTCGGAATCGGCTAAAATTTGACTGATTGATCGGAAACAAAAATCGCGCAGGGCTCAATTTCGTGATTTTTCGCGACGGCGTCGGAATCGGCTAAAATTTGACTGATTGATCGGTAACAAAAATCGCGCCGGGGGCAATTTCGTCATTTTTCGCGACGCTGTCGGAATCGGCTGAAATTTGACTGATTGATAGGAAACAAAAATCGCGCCGGGGGCAATTTCGTCATTTTTCACAACGATGTCGGAATCGGGTAAAATTTGACAGATTCGTCGGAAACGAAAATTGCGTCGGGGGCAATTTCGTCATTTTTCGCGACGGTGTCGGAATCGGCTAAATTTTGACTGATTGATAGGAAACAAAAATCGCGCCGGGGGCAATTTCGTATTTTTCACGACGATGTCGGAATCGGCTAAAATTTGACAGATTCGTCGGAAACAAAAATTGCGTCGGGGGCAATTTCGTCATTTTTCGCGACGTTGTCGGAATCGGCTAAAATTTGACTGATTGGTAGGAAACAAAAATCTCGCCAGGGGCAATTTCGTCATTTTTCACGACGATGTCGGAATCGGCTAAAATTTGACAGATTCGTCGGAAACAAAAATTGCGTCGGGGGCAATTTCGTCATTTTTCGCGACGGTGTCGGAATCGGCTAAAATTTGACTGATTGGTAGGAAACAAAAATCTCGCCGGGGGCAATTTCGTCATTTTTCGCGACGCTGTCGGAATCGGCTAAAATTTGACTGATTGATAGGAAACAAAAATCGCGCCGGGGGCAATTTCGTAATTTTTCACAACGATGTCGGAATCGGCTAAAATTTGACAGATTCGTCGGAAACAAAAATTACGTCGTGGGCAATTTCGTCATTTTTCGCGACGCTGTCGGAACCGGCTAAATTTTGACTGATTGATAGGAAACAAAAATCGCGCCGGGGCAATTTCTTCATTTTTCACGACGATGTCGGAATCGGCTAAAATTTGACAGATTCGTCGGAAACAAAAATCGCGCCGGGGGCAATTTCGTCATTTTTCGCGACGGTGTCGGAATCGGCTAAATTTTGACTGATTGATCGGAAACAAAAATCGCGGCGGGGGCAATTTCGTCATCTTTCGCGACGGTGTCGGAATCGGCTAAAATTTGACAGATTCGTCGGAAACAAAAATCGCGCCGGGGGCAATTTCGTCATTTTTCGCGACGGTGTCGGAATCGGCTAAATTTTGACTGATTGATCGGAAACAAAAATCGCGGCGGGGGCAATTTCGTCATCTTTCGCGACGGTGTCGGAATCGGCTAAAATTTGACAGATTCGTCGGAAACAAAAATCGCGCCGGGGGCAATTTCGTCATTTTTCGCGACGCTGTCGGAATCGGCTAAATTTTGACTGATTGATAGGAAACAAAAATCGCGCCGGGGGTAATTTCGTCATTTTTCACGACGATGTCGGAATCGGCTAAAATTTGACAGATTGATAGGAAACAAAAATCGGGCCGGGGGCAATTTCGTCATTTTTCGCGACGCTGTCGGAATCGGCGAAAATTTGACTGATTGATAGGAAACAAAAATCGCGCCGTGGGCAATTTTTTCATTTTTCGCGACGCTGTCTGAATCGGCTAAA
>NW_019238470.1:0-1918 GCF_002742605.1 Olea europaea var. sylvestris | reverse complement strand
CAATTTCGCCATTTTTCGCGACTGTGTCAGAATTTGCTAAAATTTGACTGGTTGATCGGAAACGAAAAATCGCGCCGGGGTCAATTTCGTCATTTTTCGCGATTGTGTTGGAATGTGCTCAAATTTGATAGGTTGATCGGAAACAAAAACCGCGTCGGGGGCAATTTCGTCATTTTTCGGGACTGTGTCGGAATGGGCTAATATTTGAGAGGTTGATCGGAAACAAAAATCGTGCCGGGGTCATTTTCGTCTTTTTTCGCGACTGTGTCGGAATGGGCTAAAATTTGACAGGTTGATCGGAAACAAAAATCGTGCCGGGGTCATTTTCGTCTTTTTTCGCGACTGTGTCGGAATGGGCTCAAATTTGACAGGTTGATCGGGAACAAAAATCGTGTCGGGTGAATTTCATCATTTTTCGCAACTATGTCGGAATTGGCTAAAATTTGAAAGGTTGATCGGAAACAGGAACCGCGACGTGGGCAATTTCATCATTTTTCGCGACTGTGTCGAAATTGGCTAAAATTTGACAGGTTGATCGGAAACAAAAATCGCGCCGGGGTCAATTTCGTCATTTTTCGCGATTGTGTCGGAATGGGCTCAAATTTGACAGGTTGATCGGAAACAAAAATTGCGTAGGGGGCAATTTCGTCATTTTTCGCTACTCTGTCGGAATGGGCTAAAATTCGACAGGTTGATCGGAAACAAAAATCGCGCCGGGGTCAATTTCGTCATTTTTTGCGAATGTGTCGGAATGGGCTCAAATTTGACAGGTTGATCGGTAAAAAAAATCGTGCCGGGTGAATTTCGCCATTTTTCGCAACTATGTCGGAATTGACTAAAATTTGACAGGTTGATCGGAAACAAAAATTGCGTAGGGGGCATTTTCGTCATTTTTCGCTACTCTGTCGGAATGGGCTAAAATTCGACAGGTTGATCGGAAACAAAAATTGCGTAGGGGGCATTTTCGTCATTTTTCGCTACTCTGTCGGAATGGGCTAAAATTCGACAGGTTGATCGGAAACAAAAATTGCGTAGGGGGCATTTTCGTCATTTTTCGCTACTCTGTCGGAATGGGCTAAAATTCGACAGGTTGATCGGAAACAAAAATTGCGTAGGGGGCATTTTCGTCATTTTTCGCTACTCTGTCGGAATGGGCTAAAATTCGACAGGTTGATCGGAAACAAAAACCGCGCACGAGGTCAATTACGTCATTTTTCGCGACTGTGTCGGAATGGGTTCAAATTTGACAGGTTGATCGGAAATAAAAATCGCGCCGGAGGCAATTTCGTCATTTTTCTGGACTGTGTCGGAATGGCTAAAATTTGACTGGTTGATCGGACACAAAAACTACGCCGGGGGCAATTTCGTCATTTTTCGCGACAGTGTCGGAATGGGCTCAAATTTGACAGTTTGATCGGGAACAAAAATCGTGCCGGGTGAATATCGTCATTTTTCGCAACTGTGTCAGAATTGGCTAAATTTTGACAGGTTGATCGGAAACAAAAACCGCGCACGAGGTCAATTACGTCATTTTTCGCGACTGTGTCGGAATGGGTTCAAATTTGACAGGTTGATCGGAAATAAAAATCGCGCCGGAGGCAATTTCGTCATTTTTCTGGACTGTGTCGGAATGGGCTAAAATTTGACTGGTTGATCGAAAACTAAAACTGCGCCAGGGGCAATTTCGTCATTTTTCGCGACGATTTCGGAATGGGCTAAAATTTGACAGGTTGATCAGAAACAAAAATCGCGCCGGGCGCAATTTTGTCATTTTTTGCGACTGTGTCGGAATGGGCTAAAAGTTGACAGGTTGATCGGAAACAAAAACCGCGCAAGGGCAATTTCGCCATTTTTCGCGACTGTGTCGGAATGGGCTAAAATTTGACAGGTTGATCGGGAACAAAAATCGCGCTGGGGT
>NW_019238469.1:0-1918 GCF_002742605.1 Olea europaea var. sylvestris | reverse complement strand
TGTCAAATTTGAGCCCATTCCGACACTGTCGCGAAAAATGACGAAATTGCCCCTGGCGCGATTTTTGATCCCGATCAACCTGTGAAATTTGAGCCCATTTGGACTATATCGCGAAAAATGACGAATTCCCTGGCGCGATTTTTATTTCCGATCAACCTGTCAAATTTTAGCCCAATCCAGCACCGTTGCGAAAAATGACGAAATTGCCCCCGAATAAATTTTTGTTTCCGATCAACCTGTCAAATTTGAGCCCATTCCGACACCGTCGCGAAAAATGACGAAATTGCCCCTGGCGCGATTTTTGTTCCGATCAACCTGTCAAATTTCAGCCCATTCCGACTCCGTCGCGAAAAATGATGAAATTTCCCCCGGATCGATTTTTGTTTCCGATCAACCTGTCAAATTTGGGCCCATTCCGACTCAGTCGCGAAAAATGACGAAATTGCCCCTGCGCGATTTTTGTTTCCGATCAACCTGTCAAATTTGAGCCCATTCCGACACCGTCGCGAAAAATGACGAAGTTACCCCAAGCGAGGTTTCTGTTCCCGGTCAACCTGTCAAATTTGAGCCCATTCCGACTCCGTCGAGAGAAATGACGAAATTTCCCCCTGCACCACTTTTGTTCCCTATCAACCTGTCAAATTTGAGCCCATTCCGACTCGACCGCGAAAAATGACGAAATTACTCCTGGAGAGATTTTTGTTTGCGATCAACCTGTCAAATTTGAGACCAATCCGACCCCCATCGCGAAAAATGATGAAATTGCCCCGGATAAATTTTTGTTTCCGATCAACCTGTCAAATTTGAGCCCATTCCGACACCGTCGCGAAAAATGGCGAAATTGTCCTGGCACGATTTTCATTTCCGATCAACCTGTCAAATTTTAGCCCAATCCAGCACCGTTGCGAAAAATGACGAAATTGCCCCCGAATAAATTTTTGTTTCCGATCAACTTGTCAAATTTGAGCCCATTCCGACACCGTCACGAAAAATGACGAAATTGCCCCTGGCGCGATTTTTGTTCCCGATCAACCTGTCAAATTTCAGCCCATTCCGACTTCGTCTCGAAAAATGATGAAATTTTCCCCGGATCGATTTTTGTTTCCGATCAACCTGTCAAATTTGAGCCCATTCCGACTCGGTCGCGAAAAATGACGAAATTGCCCCTGCACGATTTTTGTTTCCGATCAAACTGTCAAATTTGAGCCCATTCCGACAACGTTGCGAAAAATGACGAAATTGCCCCAAGCGAGGTTTCTGTTCCCGGTCAACCTGTCAAATTTGAGCCCATTCCGACTCCATCGAGAGAAATGACGAAATTTCCCCCTGCGCGACTTTTGTTCCCTATCAACCTGTTAAATTTGAGCCCATTCCGACTCGACCGTGAAAAATGACGAAATTGCTCCCGGAGCGATTTTTATTTACGATCAACCTGTCAAATTTGAGACCAATCCGAACCCATCGCGAAAAATGACGAAATTGCCCCGGATAAATTTTTGTTTTCGATCAACCTGTCAAATTTGAGCCCATTCCGACACCGTCGCGAAAAATGACGAAATTGCCCTGGCACGATTTTCATTTCGGATCAACCTGTCAAATTTGAGCCCATTCCGACACCGTCGCGAAAAATGATGAAATTGCCCCTGGCGCGATTTTTGTTCCCGATCAACCTGTCAAATTTGAGCCCATTCCGACTCCGTCGCGAAAAATGACGAAATTCACCCAGATCGATTTTTGTTTCCGATCAATCTATCAAATTTGAGCCAATTTCGACACCGTCGTTAAAAATGACCAAATTGCTCCTGGCGCGATTTTTATTCCCGATCAACTTGTCTAATTTGAGCCCATTCTGACTCCGTCGTGAAAAATGACGAAATTGCCATTGGCGCGATTTTTGTTTCAGATCAACCTGTCAAAT
>NW_019238468.1:0-1918 GCF_002742605.1 Olea europaea var. sylvestris | reverse complement strand
TGAAAAATTGGTTGTTTGACATGGCTAATATTAAAAATACCCCAAGGCTACCACAAACGTACTGTTTATTAAGCTAATGATTGAAAGAACATTTCATCATCGGTCCTCAATTTATTCCTAAATAACAAATTAGTCCTTAATATTTTAATAGAAGTAACTTTTCCTTCAACCTCTTATCGCAGTTTCAGAATTAGTATTTAGTTGTTGAAGTCTTTGAAAAATGGTGACATGGTCATCTCTTGTTCCACTCCAAAATTTGACTTATGTTTGAGACCCAATTTTTGAAATATAAATTCTGTAATAGTTATTTTATTTTAAAAATGTGTGGTTAAAAAGTAAAAATAAAAATAAAATTTGAGTCTACGTTTAAAATTATTTTATTAGTAAAACGTGTAATTGAAAATGAATTTGAGCAAAAAATAAATTTTCATATGATGGGGGTGAAACAGAGGCAAAATAATGACCACTTGAAAATTTATCAAATTTAAATGGTTTCTGTTTTTTTGAAAGTATTTATCAATATCGAAATAAACAGATTATAGTGTAAAATTGAGAAACAATTTTATTGTAGGCAAAAAAATTAAAGCTATTAACATAAACTTACACGATAGATAGATTATAGGATAAGAATTTTAAAGCTGTTAAAATAACTATCAAACTAGCCGATTTACTTTCACAACAAACTTTTTTACTCTTTAATTTCAATTTTTTATTTAATTTTTCTACTATCGTTCACTACCTATGTAACCTTTTGACCCTAATTTCTTTTTTGGAGTTGATATTTGGATCGGTTTTAAAATATCTATCATTTGGAGATTATTTGTATTAATTTTATTGAAAGATTGAGAATCAATTTGTTAATTTTTTAAGATTGAGGATTAACTTGCTACTTAAACAATAAGTGGAGACCAACGGGGGAATATATCCTTGTTTTGAAGCCAAAATTTCTCCAGTTAATATTATTATTTTTCTGTTTTTCTTTCAGAAAAATCCAAAAAGGAAAAGAGAAAAAGCCTTCATCACTCGGCCTCTATCTTATTATTCGTCGGACAAGATTGATAAATAAACTACTCCCAGACAAATATATACACAGTGAGAGAGAGAATTGTGAAGTTCGAGACAATAGCTGCGGCACGATTCCCGGTAAAACGGCCAACATCTATATATGTTATGTACACTCGTAAATTTGATTTAATTTTTGTGAAACCCTAGATTTTTCTCTGGGTTGTTATAGATCTTCTACCCAGGTACGAAAGTACTGCTTTGTTGATTTCTATTGTTTAATTTTGTATTGGAAATGATATTATTATTTTTCTGATTTTAGATGTGAGCTGAACTTTAGAAAAAGTTAGATTAAAGTTCGAAAATTCATGTTGCTGTACCTATTGCGTTTCTCTTTGGACTGAGTCATTGATTTTGTGAATTTATTCTTTGAAGGAGATAGGCTGATTGATTAATTATAGAATGAACAAATTAAAAATAAATGAAGTTGCAAGTGTTGGTGATGTATGGAGTTCAGAAGTTACGTAACTTTTTTTTTACAACTACATGAAAGAGAAAGAGTTTACAAATTAGTATCACGTTTCTGCCCACTGTGGGCGTGGTAACATGTGGTGTTGCCAAGTCATGCCCCCCACTGTTGACGTGGCAACAGGAGATCAAACCCGTGATACTAACCAGAGCCGGTCCTGTGATTTATGGGCCCTGAGACGAAGCGTGTAAAGTAGGCCCCCCAGCGAAAGCAATTTAAATACAAAATTCAATGGTGTATTATACGACTCATTGCTAACTTAAAAAATTAACATTAAAACAACAACTAAATATATTATAGAAACGATTTATATTATAAACATCAAAACCAACAATATTTCAAATAATTAGTTGAATACTATTCGTCTTGCTGTTTTAGAGGCAAAAA
>NW_019238467.1:0-1918 GCF_002742605.1 Olea europaea var. sylvestris | reverse complement strand
AAAGATTCAAAACATATTTAAAGTAAAGAACCTTTTTTTCGAAATTACTAGAAAAAATCATTGGGAAAAAAGAAAACTGCACAAGAAGTTCACGTGGATTACTAATCTTTAACAATAGATACATTTGTAAATAAACTTTAGCAAGAAAAATAAAAAGAAGCGTTATAGGAAACATTAGTGCCCATTTTAACCTGCATAGCCATCCTACTTTCTTTTCTTTAGAGGAACGTACTTGTAAGTGCTTTTTTGAGCATCTCGTATGAAATTCTCCGTACAATGACAGAAGCTGATAGTGAAACAGTAAAACACTCTGAAGATTTGTTTCAACCTTCAAAATTTGGATAATTCAATACAATAAGTTGCATAAGAGATCGCCATGTTAAATTCTTTCTTATGGCATGAAATGAACTTGGGAATGGGATCTTCACCCTTACTGCAAACGTCAATGCTCCTGTGTTTGCTTGATTCTTATATGCTGCCATTTTTATGGAGTTCCAGGCCGCTCTAACAAGGAGAACAGGTCATTTGATGAGAGTTCCTTCAGTGGAAGCCTAAAGCCTATGCGAGTAGACTGTTGATGCTGACAGCCAGCATAGTCCATTCGTTTGCCTCACCTCTCATGCAATTGCACAGTTGATGACCGGAAGCACTGCGGAAGAGTAATGGAAGATATGTCATCTGCCTGATGAGCTCACAGGAAGAGAAAAATTATAACCAATCAAAAACACTATGGATAATCCAAGAATTCAGCTTTGGCATAGATTACAAGCCAGAAAGAGTGAAGAATTAAATGAAAGAGAGAGTAAAGAACTTTGAGATTGAGTAGCGTGCAAATGACCGTTCAGTTGACGACCTCTTTCTATTTATTAATGGATGTAATGGGGATTTCCAGGGGACCACCGATCGACTTCTTCAATTTGTACTTATTGCAAATAAAGAATCTAATGAAATTGACTTTTTAGGCAACAATCCTATCATTAATGGAATTAAGTGTCTGACCTATGTAATAAAACAATGATATTGGACTTTGAAGATGTCTGAGTAGCACAGTTTTTCATGATTGGGATTTAGACCCTGCATTGAGAAGAAAAAATTAGGTTAACTTGAATCTTGCTGGTTTTTACCGTATCTCTTTATTAATACAAGTGCTGGAGTAGGCATTTTTAAGCATAAAAGGAAAATAGTGACAGTTTTTCGGAATCCTATTGGCAACAATCAGATAAAGTTATTCAATCCTATGTCATTATTGCTCCAAAATTAAACGAAAACCTAGAAAAGGAGCCACGAGAGTTGCAAGTGTAGTATACATTAATAACCTTATAATTCTAATAATAAACACAATGAGAAACCTGGAAGTTCAAGGACAATTCTCCAAAGAAACAAAGTGAAAAGAATAATTAAAGGACAAAAATAGTCACCTAAATTGATAAAATGGTGAACTAAAGTTAGTGATGGCAAAAAAATCTGTCCCGCTCCGCCCCGACGGGGCCCCATCCCAAACAGGTTGGCGGGGTGGGATGGAGCATGGTGGGGCACCCTGTCCCGGGGCATGGGGTGGGTGTGGGGAGGATGCTCCACCCCGAACCCGGCCTGTGAAGGGAAAAAAAGGAAAAATATTAAAAATAATTTTATTTCTAAACAATTTACCATCCATTTTTAATTTGTATTTTATTATCTAATAATGACATAACTCGAAATTTTGAAAATGTAAAAAAAATAAAAAATAAAATTAAACGGGGGAAAATGTTGCCCTGCACGCTCCGCACCCCATGCTGCATTTAAGAATCAATTAATGCATGACTAAGGATGCATTTCCAAGTGCATCATCCACCTTTGGAAAAAGAAGATTTTTCCATGAACCTTTCGCCTTGTGTTCATCCGACGCAATGTAAAGGTAGCATTTTATTCAAATCTTGAT
>NW_019238466.1:0-1918 GCF_002742605.1 Olea europaea var. sylvestris | reverse complement strand
AAGTACTTTTTGGAAATGTAGCGACCGTTTTGGACTGAACTCACAACTTCATTGTGACGTAAGAGGGATTTTGGCCATTTTTCAAAAGAATGAGCACTTGCATATTTAGAACGCTTTGAGAGTTGGCGGACGAAGAATTAAGCGTAACTTTTGCACACGGTGTTCGCTTTGGGCCCATAAGAAGTTTTTGGAAATGTAACGACCGTTTTGGATTGAACTCACCACTTCGTCATGACGTACGAGGGATTTTGGCCATTTTTCGAAAGAATGAGCACTTGCATATTTCGAACGCTTGGAGAGTCGGCGATCGAAGAATTGAGCGTAACCTTTGCACACGGTGTCCGTTTTGGGCCCATAAGTACTTTTTGAAAATGTAGCGACCGTTTTGGATTGAACTCACAACTTCATCGTGACGTACGAGGGATTTTGGCCATTTTTCGAAAGAATGAGCACTTGTATATTTTGAATGCTTGGAGAGTCGGCGGACTAAGAATTGAGCATAACTTTTGCACATGGTGTCCGCTTTGGGCCCATTAGAAGTTTTTGAAAATGTAACGACCGTTTTGGATTGAACTCACCACTTCGTCATGACGTACGAGGGATTTCGGCCATTTTTCGGAAGAATGAGCACTTGCATATATGGAACGTTTGGATTGTCGATGCACGAAGAAATGAGCGTAACTTTTGCACACGGTGTCCACTTTGGACCCATAACAAGTTTTTGGAAATGTAGCGATCGTTTTTGATTGAACTCACCCCTTCGTCATGACGTACGAGAGATTTTGGCGATTTTTCGAATGAATGAGCACTTGCATATTTAGAACGCTTGGAGAGTCGACGGATGAAGAATTGAACGTAACTTTTGCACACGGTGTCCACTTTGGACCCATAAGTACTTTTTGGAAATGTAGCGACCGTTTTGGACTGAACTCACAACTTCGTTGTGACGTAAGAGGGATTTTGGCCATTTTTTGAAAGAACGAGCGCTTGTATATTTAGAACGCTTGGAGAGTCGACGGATGAAGAATTGAACGTAACTTTTGCACACGGTGTCCACTTTGGACCCATAAGTACTTTTTGGAAATGTAGCGACCGTTTTGGACTGAACTCACAACTTCGTTGTGACGTAAGAGGGATTTTGGCCATTTTTTGAAAGAACGAGCGCTTGTATATTTAGAACGCTTGGAGAGTCGGTGGACTAAGAATTGAGCGTAACTTTTGCACACAGTATCCGCTTTGGGCCTATAAGAAGTTTTTGGAAGTGTAACGACCGTTTTGGATTGAACTCACCAATTCGTCATGACGTACGAGGGATTTCGGCCATTTTTTGAAAGAATGAGCACTTGCATATTTGGAACGCTTGGAGAGTCGGTGGACTAAGAATTGAGCGTAACTTTTGCACAAGGTGTCCGTTTTTGGCCCACACGACCTTTTTGGAAATGTAGCGACCGTTTTGGATTGAACTCACTCCTTCATCGTGACTTATTAGGGATTTCAGCCATTTTTCGAAAGAATGAGCACTTGCATATTTGGAACGCTTGGAGAGTCGGTGGACTAAGAATTGAGCGTAACTTTTGCACAAGGTGTCCGTTTTTGGCCCACACGACCTTTTTGGAAATGTAGCGACCGTTTTGGACTGAACTCACAACTTCGTTGTGACGTAAGAGGGATTTTGGCCATTTTTTTGAAAGAATGAGCACTTGCATATTTAGAACGCTTGGAGAGTCGATGGATGAAGAATTGAGCGTAACTTTTGCACACAGTGTTCGCTTTGGGCCCATAAGAAGTTTTTCGAAATGTATAGACCGTTTTGGATTGAACTCACCACTTCGTCACGACATACGAGGGATTTTGGCCATTTTTTGAAAGAACGAGCGCTTGTATATTTAGAACGCTTGGAGAGTCGGTGGACAAAGAA
>NW_019238465.1:0-1918 GCF_002742605.1 Olea europaea var. sylvestris | reverse complement strand
TATAAAAATATTCCAGCTACAGTAATCTTTGGGCCTAAAATACTTGCAGTGAGTTGTGGTTCTATACTAGTTATTTTAGCCTGTTAGGTTTGCTCGTTTTGGTTGAGTTTTAGAAGATCCCTTTAAGTGTAGACTAGAATTGGATTCTAATTTAGCCCCTGTTTGATGCCCATTACCTAAAAATGAAAATGGGGGGAGTAGTATTTTTTAGAAAAATGAGTGGTTGAAAAAGAATGAAAAGTTTTTGATTTACGTGTAATATTATTTTATAGAAGATTGTGTGGTTGAAAATAGGAGAGAGAAAAATGGAATGTAATGTAATGGGAATCAAATAGGGGCTTAGTTGATGTACCACAACTCTATAAGGCAATAATTTGTACATGGTTAGATGGACAGATTAATAAGGCCCCCAGAGTACGCCCATTTTTGGCTAAACTAGGTGAACAATTGTTGTTCTTGAGTTTTATATTATGTATTTATTGTTTTGTTATTTATATTTAAATTTTATTGAAGCGAAATCACAACAATACTTTACGTCTTCTTGGGTTTCTGGGTAATTTTTGCAAAAAATATTTTGAATAATTTTTTTTGCATGAAAATAGTTTACAATCTATGTAGATCTTGAAAGGATCCACAACAGATGTAATTCAATCATTTTTCTTCAAGTTAGTGTATGCTGTGTTTGAGATATGTGACGTAACTTCATATTATTTGATTGATATATCAATAGTCTCAATTTTTGAATATATATAACTGCTTCACATTTCTTGATTGAAGTTTTTTCATTCATCCTGTGTTAACCAAACGATAAATAATTTTGCTAAGCACGAGATTCTTTAATTTTTAATTCAGGTTGTCATAATACTACATTTTCTAAAACAAGGTCCTAGGACATGGAAGAATTTGATTCATTGTACCTAGAATACCTGTCTATAAGATATGTTGGGTTTTGATACCCAATAATCCGGGCGATGATTTAAAACAGTTGTCGGATTATTTATCGACACCATGGACTTGGCTCGACTCGGAGATGAACTACACTTTTGGATAGTTCGGGTTTGGGTTGATGATTATTTGGTTAGTTAGATCATTTAGTGATTAATATAGAGTTGAAAATTGGCCCATTAGTTTAGGTTATATGGCAGCCCACTTAGAGATCTCTTGGCCCATATTTGGTGACCTAAACTAACCTATATATATGTATTTATCTCCCAGTCGTTTGTGTGTGTGTGTGTGTGTGTGTGTGTTGTAGCAATGGAGAAGAGAGTTGAGAGAAGAGAGGTAGCCGAGAGAGAGAGAAGTCATGTGAGGTTGTGAGTGAGATTCAACCATTGTGATATCTTCTTCTTCCTCTCCATACCTTTGTGAATTGCTAACACTACCATCCTTCTCCTTTGTGGGGGGATAGAGAGAAAGAGAGCAATCCAAAGTGAAGGCGAAAGTCTCGGGTCAAGCCAAGGTAAATCGGTGTTCGTTTGATTATTTTCTGAGTCCGGAATCAAGATTTACAGAAAGATTTCAGCTACACTATAATAATAGTAAAAGTGGGTGAGATGTCTAACTGCTTTGAAAAGTTGACTACTAAAAAACGTGGCATTAGCAACAGAGATTTTCGTCACCAATGCCCTGATTCTCATTGCTAACTTCAACTACCATGAAATAATGGAACAGTAAAATTAATTATCTACAAATTGATTTTGTAATGTAATTTCTAAAAAAAAATATTTATTTGTACAGGTGTTTATTCTGATTAGATTACCTACAGAATAATCCGTTGCTGATTATTGTAACTAAAAAAAATATTAATATTTTGAAAGTATTAATTTTTATATTAATACATATTTTACTATAAATTGACATTAAATAAGATGTTGAAATTTGTAAAATACAGAACGATGAGAACCATAGGATGAAGGCT
>NW_019238464.1:0-1918 GCF_002742605.1 Olea europaea var. sylvestris | reverse complement strand
CCCCCCCCCCCCCCCCCCATAGTAGACAATATTCCTTACTCCTCCACTGGTTAATTTTCTTCCTGGTTGTTCTGTTAGGATTTGATGCATTCTTTTTCATTGGGTGCAATATATAAGGATAGGATTCTACTTTACTGTTGGTTATGTCCCATGAAATTGTACTTATATGCATAAAACACAGTCTCTGTGTCTTTCAGGTAACCAAATGGTTATTCTGCCTTGCTTTAGCCACCGATCAAACAACCTATCTCTGTTCCTGATAAGATCCCATTCGAGTCGCAGATTTATAATTGGGTGTAATAGTTTGTAATGGAATTTGAAGGCCATTGGGTTATAATGAAATTGATATCGAAGAACAGGAAGATTTATATATTTTATACTGAATGAAGTGGAAAAGAATTACTATCTGTGTGCCAAACATTAGAGAGGTTTGATTCTCTCTATGAATCAGAATATCCTCCCCCATTATTTTTGTGAGCAATCTGCAGTAACAGAATTCCCTACTCTATCCATTTCCCCACTCAAACTTAGCTATTTGAAATAACAGAACTGAACAATTTAATGTGTTATTTTTCTCAGCAATCTGCAGTAACAGAATTCCCTACTCTATAATTAAAAAAACAATAAAATAATTATAAAATAGTGAGGCGGTAGATTGATTGTTTTATATCAATCCATTTGGGTCTAAACCCATTTCATTATGCAAGCAGAGAAAACGATACACAGAGAAAAGAAAGACGAAGAAAAAAAGAGAAAGTAGTAGAATAGAAAAAATAGGAAAATTTGCCAATGTTGTTAGAAAATAAGTGCTTTCTATTATAAAGCTTGAATTTTTCAATTCAAAGGTAAGTAAAAAGATATTTATTGAATAGTTACATTTAATTTTAGAGTTGTTAGATTATTAGTTTAAACTCAATTTTATTGAAAGGGAGCTATTGAATTAAGTATAATATGCTATGAAATTATGTTAAAGTGAAGAAAAAATAACTTAAATGATTAAACAAATTGGGAAAATTGCTTAAGAATAAAAAGATTAGGATTGAGTATCTCCTATTTAAGCATTGAAGTTACTTAAAATGGTTAATTATTAATCTAAAAGTTGTATCATATTTTAGCAGTGATATAAATATCGGGATAGCCTACCAACCTTGTTGATTTTACGTACACAATTAACTAAATAGAAAAACTCAAATATTTTCAAGTATTTATACATTAATTACATCATTACATTATGTGCAATTATATGTTCGATTAAATGATTATTATGGAAAATTGTTTTACTATGATTCATGTGGAACTACAAAGATTGTATATGGATGATTTGTAATTGCAGTGTGAGACATATGTGAAATTTAAATTGACAAAAAGGTACCCATAATTATATATTTTTTCTAGTTTACTAAGGGGTCTTGGCTATGTTCTATACTACTGTGGAGCCTTGGCCGTATATATAGTTGTATTCTAGAATTGATATTGAGAGGTCTTTAAGACCTACTTCCGTTTATTGAGGGAGCCTAAGATCCACTTTGGAAGTGGTTTGCTCAAGGGGCAGTCTACGTGCGTATGACCATATTGCAGATTTCACTCAGAGGATACATCTTTTTATGGTTTTTTAATACATTTGATGTTATGAGATTATATTATGGTTACGAGATGATGTTTATATAATGACTTTGAGATTCTATTTGACAACATCATGTGAATGTCTCATTTCTTGGCTATAACTATACAATGTTATTGTAAATTATCAAATAATATGAACTCAATTTTCGATAAAAATGTATAAATGTGAAATTGAAATTATTTTCGAACTTCTTCACATTCTGAGCTATCAACTCATATTTTCTTACGATTTTTCTTATCAGGTAGCAGTTGAGTGTTTGAACATTTTTTGGAGCTGAGTCCTTGATTTTGAAGT
>NW_019238463.1:35565-145165 GCF_002742605.1 Olea europaea var. sylvestris | reverse complement strand
TTTTACATTCTTCTTTTAATGCTTTAACAATTTCAGTATGTTCTTTATTCCAACCTTTAGTATTTGTTTTCCTAAGTAGAATTCGTATCTTATGTTTCTTTTTTGAGAGATTTTCAATAAATCCTTCAGCATAGTTTAAACATCCTAAAAATTTCTGTATTTGTTCTTTTGATTTTAATTCATCTGTAAAGCTTTCTATCTTTTTAGATATATGAGTCTGTAATTTATTCCTTTTCTATCTATTGATAATCCTAAAAAATCTATTTCTTGTTTCTCTATTATAGATTTCTTTTTAGAAAGTACAATCCCTTCCTTTTTGTATTCATTTATGAACTGTAATAAATGATTCCTATGTTCTTTTTTATTATTAGAGTATATTAGTATATAATCAATATAAACAATAAGAAAATCACTATACTTTTTGAATATATTATCCTTTTTTTTTTATATATTTGTGGTGCATTTTTTAAACCAAATGGCATAACTAACCATTCATATTTTCCTTGAGGTGTACTAAAAGCTGTATATTGTATACTATCTTCTTCCATTTTTATTTGCCAGAATCCTGATTTACAATCAAATTTGGAATAATATTGTTTTCCTTTTGCAAGGTTTATTAGGACTTCCTTATTTGGTAAAAAGTAACCATCAAATTTAGTATATTTATTTAATTCTTTATAGTTTCTTACCATTCTAACTTTTCCTCTAACCTGCTCAGAATGTTTCATAACCATAAAAGCTGGACTACTATGAGGTCCATTACTGGGTCTAATTAGCTTTTGTTCTAATAATTATTTTATCTGAATTTTAAATTCTTGCATATCCTGTAAGGTATACATCATTGGTCTAACCCTTATTATAACATTTTCTATTAATTCTATTTTAACTTTAGGATGATATGGTTTCCAAAATAATAATGGGTTTTCTCCATAAATTTTTTCTAATTGTTCTATGATTTTTTCCATACTTATCTCTATTTCTGTTTTTAGGATCTTTTTATATGATAGTTTTTTATTTTTTAGTTCATCTTGAACTATTGGTCGTTTTTCCCATTTATCACCACGCTGGACTGGCTGGACTCTGTAGGGTCTAAATTCTCTTGGTATTTTTAATAGATGTGCACAAGGTGTTTGTAACATTATCATGTAATTATTTTGTTTGTAATATTGAAATTGTTGGATAAAATCATTTCCTAATAGTATATCACATTCTAACTTATTGTAATTATATACTTTATTTATTATAACTTGTTTACTACCAAGTATTATATTAACTTTTTCAGCACTATCAATTATTTGAGTACTTTCTCCAGTTACTCCTATTATCTTTATTTTACTATTTTTATTCCATGATTTTATTAAGAAATTTTTAAAAATTGTTATATCACTTTCTGTATCAATTAAAGCACAAGTTGTTATATTTGTTTCCACTATAGTAACTTATATATATACTGTCAATGGAAAACTAATTTGATTATTCATCCACTTCCTATTCTACATAATGTAGTTTGTCCTTTATGAGTTATATATAATCCTTCTCTTCTTATACTATAATCTTCTAATCCATTTAAGAAACTTATTCCTAATAATATATGAGGTTCAATATCCATACTTTCATCTAAATAACATGGTACTAATAGATCAATCCCACATATTTTTATTGGTACTTTTACCTTTAATTTTGTAATATATAATTGTCCATCAAAATTTCTATATTCATATGGTTCTATCTTGTAAGTCATTAATCCTTCATTTTTATTTGCAGCCATATGACATTCACCAACTCCTGTGTCTATCAATATATTTGGTCCTTTTATATACCTTTTACCATTGAAATATTTTCCTTCTATTTTCATATTTCCAATATTGCTATGAGGTTTTATTTCTTTTATACCACTAGTTTCTCCTATATATTCCTTTTTATTAGGTAGTCTAAGACTTTTTGATTTCTTTATCAACCTTCCATTATGAAATGTTATTTTATAATCTTCTTCTTCTCTTAACTCCGTTATTTCAGGCTTATTTTTAGTTATATTAAATTCATATTCTTCTGGGATAAGAGTTATTTGTTTGTTTGGTTCCACTATCTTACTAATATCCTTACATTCCTTATGAATTTCTATATATGGTTTATTAGAATAAATATTTCCATAATTAGAATTAGTAAATGTATATAATGCCCTATATTCCATAGTCATAATTTGATCTCCTGGTTCCATTATATCATTTCTATGTAATTTGAAATATAATCGTAAGACTTCATTAAAGTTTTTAACTTTTAATGAGACACAATATTTTGGGTAACAAGTAAATATTAACTTTTGATATGCTAAATTTCCCTCTATAGTTCCTAAATGACCATCTTCCAAATTTATAATTCTTCCATTATATAAACTTACAGTTAATGGTGAATCTATTCCTTCTCTAAATAAGAATTTAAACATTATTTGTATTCTTGCTAAATAAACATATTGGATCTTTTCACTATGCTTTTTACTTATTTTTTATAATAATTCTGATACTGTATTTTTTGTTAAAAGGTTTATTTTATGTGTTTCTTGAGTAGTTCTAACATCTATGGTTTTTTCAATCTTATGGTATTCATTTATTGCTATTCTTTCTCTTCTCCATATTCTATCTAGAATTTCCCATTTTCCTATTTTTAAATCTAAGGATAACTTTTGTATCTTCCTAAATTTATTATTATCAAAAGTTACTTTTAATCCATAACCTTCTATTCCCTCATATTCTTGGATTTCTATATTATTATTTTCTATTTCTTCAATTTCTTTATTCAGATTCTGATTCATAATCTTCTGAATCTACTTCACTTATAAATATTTCTTGATTATTATAATTTTCAATATTAGATATTTCACTTAATTCACTTTCTATTTCAAAATAATCCTTTTGTAATATTCTCACTTTTTTCTTTGTGCGATCAGGGCTTATATGACCTATTTCTCCACAATTCCAACACTTACATTGTTTTTTATCTTTCTTATAAGGTTTATTTTTCTGTATATTATTTTTCCTTTTATAATATTTCCTTCCAGGTTTTATGTTTTTTTTCTTAAAGTTTCTATATTTTTTAAACTTTCTATTTTTATACTTTCTTTTATTTCGTTTTTCTGAATTACATCCCCATCTTGTAGGTTTTTCCATATCTTCACAACATATTCTAGTTAATTTTCCTGATTTTTTCAATAATTGTCTTTGTTGACATATATATGCAAGTCTTTCAAATAAGAATTTTATTCTTGATCCTAGTGTTCTAGGTATTCCTATATTTTCTTTAATATATTTTTCAAATTCTATTTTAAAATATATTCCCTATGGACCTGGTAATTTATTATAATACATATCTTGATATACTTCTTGATTCTCATTACTTTAAAATTGAGTATAATAGTATTCTTTGAATTCACAAGTATATTCTTTAATTTTACACATATCGCAAATTGTTAGATTAATTAACTTAACTCTTGCATTATCTTTTTCTCGTATTGCTTCTTCTTCATAATTTCTTAACCAATTTTCTCCTAAGAATTCATCTGCAATATATTCTACCAATCTTTCTATTCCTAGCTTATCTGACTTTATTATTTCTGTTTGTACATTTCTTTTTATTAATGATTTTGTATCACTACTAATTCCTTCCCACCAATTTCTAACATTTCCTTCAAAATATGCAATTAAAAAATCTATTTTCCTTTCAGTATTTTCCCATGTATCATCTTTATTATATAAAAAGAATAATATCATTGAGTCTGCCCAAGTTATTATGGCTTTCTTAGTATCTATTTTGCAATCTAAGTCTAATTTTGTTCCTCCATGGTTAACAGGTTTATCATAATTATTATTTAATTCAAATTTATTACTATATTTATTTCCTTTGGATGGTTGTTTATCTCTTATTTTATCATGAAATTGTCTATATGGTTTATTATACATCGGAGCATAACTTTCATCTGGATCTATTGATTCTTGTTTAGAGGTTCCTACGGGATTAGGTCCTCCTCCAATAGTCATTAAAATTTGGTATTCATCATCTATACTTTCTAAACTTAAATGATCAAAATTATCTATGAGTAGATCTAATTCTTCATTCATCTTCTTTATCTTGATTTTCTTCAATTTTTTGTTTACCTAATATTTTTTCTCTAGATTCCTCTTCTTCTATTATTTTAGGTAATATATTTTTTCTAAACTCATCATCCATGCTTCCTGTTTCTATTATTATATTTTTCCTTTCAATATGTTTTTTCCCTATTCTGGTTATTTCTTTTTCTATAAATTTTTTATCTACTCTATTATTCTTTTCTTCATTTTCTTTTAATTTTCTGACTTCAAGTTTTAATATATCTATATCATTTCTAGCTTCTTTTATTTCATTCTTAATTTCTTGTACATCATTTATTAATACCTTGCTTTTTCTTTATACCTTTCTTGTTTTAATTTTAATATTTGTTTTTCTTGAGTTTTAGTTATTTCTCCAGGTATTAATAATTCATCTAAAATTTTATTATTTATTAATCTTATTCTTTCTAACTTCCTATCTAAAATATTTTTAGTTTTTTCCATTATATTTTTATTATGATTCATAAATTTCCCTCTGGTATAATTCATTTTCAAATATTTCGCAAATTATTTCATATGTACGTCTATCTTTGATAAATGCTACAATTAATCTATGTAATATTTGTTCCTTTATTTTTCTAGGTAAATTCCTAGTTATATATAATGTTATTATTTTTAATTTATTAGGGATGGGGTTGTAAAATATGTAACATCCTTTTTCTTCAATACATTGATAATAATTATTTATTTTTATGATTTCCATAAATTAATTTCAGATTACTATGAAATTTATTTCACTCTGGATTACTTTTATATATATATATATATATATATCTTTACTATATGTTCCAATTATATTATCTTCTTCTATATAGCCTTCTATGTCATAACTATATTTTACCTGGTACCTTAGTCTATTTTTATAAGTTTCAATAATTTCTAAAATCATAATCTTTTAAGTAATTTTATTTTTTATATATTTTCTCATGGTCTCTATGGCTCTGATACCAACTGTGCGGGTGCTATTATGAGCGAACAAAAATCTAATAATCTAAAAATCTAATAATCAAAATATCTAAGATTCTAAAAACTCTTTTTTTTTTTTTGCTATCTTAAGATAAAAACTAATTTTTTTGTATGCTCGTAAAAATCTATTTTTTTATTAGTCCTCTCATAAATTTTTAAGTAATTCTTGAAAGTCTAGTAATGTTTGAGAATTTGTAATATCAATATCTGTTATCATATCTATGTCTGTTCTAAAAGGTATATCATATTTTGAGATATTTTTCTTTCTTTTTTCCAATTTATCTATTATATCTTGTATATCTTTTATGATTATTGTCCTTACAATTCCTTTAGCGAAATTTTCTAATAAGTTTTCTTTAAAACATTTTAATATTTCTTGTGATGCATATAATTGTTCTTGATATCCTATCTTATCAATTTCTTTTTCAAACTTAATTTCTTTTTTATTTTTAACAACCTTTTTTATATTATATGGTCCTCTTTTATATTTGGGTTTTTCTATTTTATAATTATTCATTAATAATTCTCACAAATTTTTGGAAAAATTACTTGTTAGATTTTTTAAGGACTTAGATAAAAGATTTTTATTATGTAAGGGGTTGTTTTTAATATTTGATCAAGGATATTTTGGGTAGTTCAAAATTTTTAGAAAAGTCAAAGGTTATTCTGGAAAATCCTTCCTTTATTTAGGTCAATTTGAGGTATTTCCCTTGAAAAGTTGCAGGTAGAAGAAGGCGATGAGAAGTGCCACAAAAGCTGAATTCTTCGGTCGTGTGTGTGAGATTAGGGTGTAATTGAATTGGGTCTTTTAATGGGCCATAAAATAGTTTGGGTCTTGTGGGCTGATCTTTTAATTGGGTCTTTTAATTGGGTCTGTGAAGGTTGATCTTTCGCTGGAAAACGTTGTGATTGATATTTTCACAACGTTTTAGAAAACATTGCGAAAGATATTTTCGCAACGCTTAGTAGACGTTGCGAAAAGGTTCCCTTTTTGCAATGTTTATATTCTGTTGCGAATATATCTGTTTGCAACGTTCGTCTACTATTGCGAAAGATTTATCTTTTCGCAACGTTTTCATAAGTTGCAAAAAGATAAATCTTTCTCAACATTTAGAAAACATTGCAAAAAGTTGAACCTTCAACAGCGGACATTAAACGTTGTGAAAAATAAAACTTTTGGCAACACTAAATAAATGTTGCAAAAAGATGACATTAGCAACAACAGCTTAAAAATGTTGTCAAATCTCAATTATTTTAACTAATGTCAACATTCACATATTTTAACGTTGTAGTAGACACATACTAATGTCAACATTCACATATTTTAACGTTGTAGTAGACACATTTTGCAACATTCAATTAATGAATGTTGTCTTTTAAGTGCTGAAAAAGTTATATTTATTGTAGTGAGGATCTTTTAATTCTTAATCAATGACAAAGACTAGTTGGGCTAAGACAATACTTATAGTTGTTTTGGTGCTGTCTCAACACACTTAGATATATTTTACTTTCTTCCCTTTATTGTCCCTTCTTCTCTTTCTAATATCTTTCTAATTTTTTAATATAGTTTTCACTCTTAGTGTGGGTAACCTTCTTTCCTGATATGTTATCTCCTGGACATTTTTAGCGAGTACGACCAAATTAATCTAGACCAGCTTCATATACAATATATGTAGATTTTTTCTACGTGCCATGACTATTACAATATGTTTAACTATTTTAGGCCAACTATAAGAACCAAAAAACAATAAAGTTATGATGTTCATGGTTTTAGATGAATCTAATAACCCCCAAACTTATTCTAAATGGAGTTTCAATATGGTTCTAATTGGGTGATTAGTAATAAAATTTTCAACAATCTTAAAAGAACCTAAGGTAGCTAACTTACACAATTGAACTCATAATCAACCATAAGTGCAATTAAGAATGAATTCATACTTAAACTGTTCTAAAACATATACATTTCAATGCAATTTCAAGATTTTGACATTTAATATTTGTTTATCTTGAATAATTATTATAGGTTTTAATGTTTTTACGTTAATTGCCCGCCAAATGAATTGATGATGTGTTATCTTTATTTTATTTGAGAGAATGAATAAGGAATATAGCACGTTATAACAATCATTGTAATTTTCAATTTGGTATAGAGATATAAAACTAGCTTTGTATGATTTAAATGGATGTTCTTTTGTTTTAATGTATTGTTTCGTGTTCATATCTTTCATTGAGACATAAGAGGTCATATTTCGGGAAAAGTTCAAATTCTACTTAAGAGAGATTATTGAATAAAATAGAAATATTGACCGACAAGAGTAAAGAAGTGTTGTCATGGTCTTTTATGTTAATATGGATTCATAAAGTGTGATTTTGATTTTACAAACGCTTCATAATTGCTTCGTTAAATTAGTTTAGATAATTAGCATAAAATTAATGATTCACAAGTAAACTATTCAATTAGAGTTGGTAGTAATTAGAACTATACCAAGTACTCAGTCCTTAAAGTGATATTTTATTTACTACATTACTATTTGGCTATTATACCATGCATTTGTGGAATTTCGATCAATAGCCTAACTTAGGGATGTCAAAAGGGTCGAGCCGACGCTCAGCTTGTCGAAATAGGGCTCATGGGTGGCTCAGACTCGTAAAATCACGAGCCCGAGCGTGAGTCGAGCGAGCCTCGCTGGGACGAGCGGCTCATGGCTTGTTATAATTAAGTGACCGTTTGGTCACTAAAACTTTTCATTGACCGTTTTTTCAGTGACCAAACGATCACTGAAATTTATTTTTTTTTATTTTTTTTCCCTTCTACTATAAAAACCCCTTGACTCATCCCTTCTTTTCATATCAATTACTCAATCACTACTTCAACTCTCTCAAGTCTCAACTCTCTCAACTCTCTTATCGAGTTTTTACTCTCTTGTTCTGCAAAATATACAATATCGATTCAATTTTTATAATTTTATTAGTTACAATTTCAATTCGTCTAATTCTCAATTCTTACAATCTCACTACATTTATATTTTTCTAGTTATTATATTTGGATTTCATCATAAACAATCAAACAAATGAACCGACGTTTATTTGTTGAGAGATTATTCGATACGGGATGTGGGCCATATCATGGCGAATCGTCTAGGACGCCACAAAGTTAATTTTCAAATAAATTTGTCGGTCTAAATGACATACTCATACCTGAAGATTGAACACATTCATGGTCAGGGAAGCCACAATCCAATTGATTTAGATAATATTAACGTTCCCGAAGTGGAACATGAGGACGAAGATACTGAATTAAACATCCCAAATGCAAGGGAAAAGCGAAAGGGCAAAAACAAGTAAAATGTTGAGATCACTTTAAGTTGATTTCAACGGAAAAAGTCGTTGATGGCGTTGCAGAATCTAAAGCAGTATGTAAATACTGTCAACAAAGATTGACATGGCAAAAAAGAATTGGTACCACTCATCTCAACCGCCACTACAAAGCATGTGCGGCCAGACATAGACTTCTTCCAACTGGTCAAACATAATTGCAATTTTGCAGTTCAGGGGCCGGTTCTATGACTTCACCCCTATCCACGTTGGTGTATTCGGAGAACAATACTCGAACCGGAATGGTGAAATTTGCTGCCGCCACTGAGTTGCCTCTGGCTATTGCAGATAACCAACACTTCGTCTCGTTTGTGAAAAAATATCTACAACCAAGGTACGTTGGGGTAAGTCGAAACACTCTTCGTGCCGATACAATCAATATTTCAATAATTCAAAATAACAATTAATTATGGATTTGCAACAATATGGGGGTGTTATATCTTTAACTTCTGATAAATGGGAAGGGGTTAATAAAAGAGTATATATAGCTGCAACTGCATACTATATAGACCCACTTTAGTGCATGCATAAGAAAATTATTGCTTTTAGAATTATTGAGTTTCCTTACAATGCCAATAATATATATAATGTTATTATCAGTATTGTTAGAGAATATAATTGTGAGACTAAAATTCAATTTTTTACTTTTAATAATGCTAGTGTTAATAAAGTAATCGTCGATAAATTGTGTAGGACACTTTAACCTGATTTTGGTAGGTATTTGTTTTATATTCGTTGTTTGTGTCATATTTTGAATTTAATTGTACAAGATGTTTTAAAACATATAAAGGATGAATTTCAAATAATTAGGAATGCATTAGTATATATTACGATCTCTCCTAGTAGAAAACAAGAATTTGAAGATTTTTGTGCCGAACTAGGGGGTGACGACTGCTAAAACATTTGTTAGTGACGTAGGTCATAGATGAAACTCTACTTACTTGTTATTAAAGTCATGTAAAGGTTTCGAAAATTTAATAACTGACTTTAATAACAATAGACACATTAGAAGTGATGACGATGGTATATTAAATGAATCCGATTGGATTTTAACTTTGGAAGTTAAACGATTTTGACATCTTTTTATGAGACCACAAAAATTTTATCCAGCGTTTATTATCACACAAGATGTATGGTACTTGAACGCTTTTATATAATTGCAAAAATATTCCATAAATATAAAAATGATCCTATTTTTAGTGAAATTATAATTGCTATGGAATTAAAGTTTAGAAAATATTGGGAAGAACTGCCTATATTATTTCCTTTAGCATGTGCAATGGACCTCCGATATAATATTTCGGGAACTAAATACGTAATTGATCAAATTAATAAAACTTTAATACTTGATACACCTATCACCTATAAGAATTTAGATCAAATATTATGTGGAATGTATGATTTATATGCGGAAAGCATGGGTGCGAATGTTAGTTGAGTACCCTCTGCACTTACTCCTTCGGTTGAAATTGAAGAAGATAATGCCGAAATAATGAATTTATTTCAAGGCATTAATACATTTAGATATGATGCAACTGCAATGTGTTTATTTAGTGCTATGTCGTCTACATTTGCATCTCATCAAACATCGACAGAAACTCAAAATGTGATGCTTGCCGAATTAATTGATTACTTCAATCATAATATGTCAACATACAGAACAATTAAAACAAGTTCAGAAGAAGTAATTGAATACTGGCGAAAGTATGAAAGACGCTGGCCAATTGTTTCTGTAATTGCGAAAGATCCACTGACACCTCCGGTTAGCACTGTTGCTTCAGAGTATGCTTTTAGTGCAAGTAAAAGAGTTTTGACCGATGTCAGGAGTCGACTGAAAGAAGATGTTTTGGAAGAGTTAATGTGCGTGAAGGATTGACAGAATGTTCATTTTCGACTACAAGATAAATACACTGAAATCGCATGTAGTAAGATAAGTGATATTTGATTTAATTATATTAATTAAAATTTCTTTATTTTTAATCTTTAAATTTAATTTTTTTTAAAAATTGTACACGTTACAACAAGTTGTTCGTGTACAATTTTTAACTCCGTTTACTTAAAATTGATGTAGTCGATCCCAAGCCCGAATAAAGGAGGAGGATTTACATTTTATCTACTTTAAAAAGAAATCAAAAAAATATATTTTTTGTAAATGTATTTCAAAAAATAATTCGTCTTCATTATATAAATATTTTATACTTTATAAAAAAATATTACAATATGGTATAAATAAAAAAAATAAAGAAGTGTCTTCATTAAATTATTTGTATTTTTTTAACAAATTTTATTTTTTTTAAAAGTTTTTTCATTACATTATTTCATTTATTTGTGTTTTTCTCTTTATAGAAAAAAAAAAAAAAGACTAGCCCACGAGGCAAAGCTCCGCTCGGGCCACGAGCCGAGCCCAAGCTCGACTCGTTGAAAACGAGCTAAGTTCGTGAGGTTAAGAGCCGAGCCGGCTCGCCACCACTAGCCTAACTCCACAAAGTAGGATAAACTTCGTTGTAGAGATTGGTGATTGAGAGTTACAGGTTCGACCCTAATATTATTTAGAGGGGGTGAATAGGTGAATACTGCGAAATAAAAATAATTATTAAAAGCAACAAATCACTTTTTAATTGCGTCTAGATGGTTAATAAAATAAGTCAAAGCATCCTATGCTGAATTGCCACAAACATTAATAAAGCAGTAAATAGCACAAGAATTGTTGATGGAGAAACCTAACTATATAAATGATATACTTACAGTACAATCTAGTCTCGAAAATTCCACTAGATTCACTGATCTACTTTCTACAATCTTCAAAACCCGCTGGAACGTGTTTCACTCACCTCTTCCCGATCTTCTGAAATTGTCTCTCTTATAGATCACCAAGAACACCTTATTCTTGTAATCTTCCTGTGTTTCTGGTCCAACCTCCCGTAGTCTTCAATAATCTCTAAAAGCTATTGAGAAAGTATCTTTCTGTACGTGTATAAGAAGTGGGTGTTCTGGATTAAATGAAGTTGATGTTTTTTCCAAATTTGTGGTTGTATGAACTCAATAATCAATGGATATATCACAAGCTTAAATGTCTTCTTGAATATTGGAATAATGTTATGAAGAGGCATGTATTGAACAACCACCACTAAATATGTGTTAAGACTTGGGTATTTATAGTAGAAGGCATTTAAGTAGTATGGGCTGAATAAAACTCTTAAAAAATGCGAACTAGGAGTTTTTGCATAACACCGTCACTCGAGCGAGAGTTTAGCGGCAGGCAGGTGATGGTCTATCATTCAAACGATAGCTCAACGACAGGCGGGCAATAGAGTTTCTGTTTTAGCCGCTCAAGCATGAAATGGGCGATAGGTTTGAGTAAATCCGGCAGCTCTTTTCTCTTTGTTCCAAACTTGAACCCTAAATTACCTATTTTATCTATACAATATTCCAATTGACTCCTTGAATTTTACAAGTTTTCATATTAGTCATTTTGTCTAAAGAATTGTCAATACAACATAAATCCTAACAATGATGAACATCAGTCAAGGACCTACATGGAACTTCTTGTTATTCATAGCTTGCCTGCTTATAACGGTATTTATATATAGAATCTCACATAGCCAGAAAGTAAATTTGTATGCATCACGTGATTAGGAATAGCATAGTTCATTGATTGAATACATGAGAATTTTTCTACATGTAGGGCTGGGGACGGGCCAAGTTTGTACCCAATCCTATCACCATACTGAAAGTTTTGGCTGGGTGAAATCTCAACTGAAAACTGACCCGAGCTGATCAAATCGGTTCGGTTTGTCGATTTTGAGGGTATTTTACTTTTGAAATAATTTTTTTCTTACAACACAACCCTAAAACTGAGGTTTTTCGGGCAGGTTTGGTCGATTTTGTGGATAATTATGCTCTACGATCTAGAGAAAGTAGTAGCTTTTCTGATCAATTAGTCCTAGTATAAATGAATTTTCCCAGCAGTAAAATCACTATACTTTCTAGTGACACCCATATGCAGACTCCACTAAGCCCATGTTTGAGCCTCGTTCCCTAAAAACTCATTTATACAAATTTATTTTTAACCATATATTAACCCAATAAAATAATTTTCACAGAAATTCAAAATTTTTCCTTCAAAACTCATTTTTCACGAAAAAAGGAGCTCAAACAAAGTGTTAGGAGAATTATTGTTCGTTTTAAATATCACTAGTGCAAGTGCGTTAACAAATAGTAGAATGAATTTTTTAGTCCAAGTATTATATCCACAAAGATTGTAATAGTTCAAGTTCAAATTAATAGCCTTAACCGAAACAATAAAAATTGTGATTTCTTTCTCAAATTAAATTATAATTAAATAATATACTTATGAATGCAAGACCGAGCATAGCTAAAATCAATGCAAAGTTATAATTGATGCAAGTTTGATGAAAATATAACGATAAAAACGCATTAGGATCCCTTGTATCAATTCTCTTTAACCCTGAATCTTGTAATTTGAAACACGATTCAATTATTAATATCAATATTTCTAAACTGTTTAACAATTTTCTCTTGAGTAGACATAAACATATTTTCACATATGACCCGACTATATTTTTATGACAGATGCGAATATAATGAATATATAAAGATTACGTGGAGTATAATGGTATATTTCTATTCTATATTGAATTCTACGAAAATTGACACGATGTCTAATTTATTTTCAATCTTTTGAAAGCAAAACAAGTTACAAAGCTCATACAACTATTGTGCATATGATTGTAGAGAAACATAAATCCATGACTACCATTCAAAAATTGAAAACGTGCTTTAATATCCAAATACAAGAATCAAAAGTCAAAGTTTTAAAATACAAGGTTCATCGAAATTATAACACAAAAATACTTTAGCCTAACATGTTAATAGAAAGTAAACAAAAGAAATAAAGATAATTCATCACCCGAAATTCTTGGATTTATTCTTTAGACTTCTTGAATTCGATCTCTCTCTCTCTCTCTCTCTTTTTTTTTTCTTTTCTTTTTGCCTCTTTTTGAAATCAATTCTTCAAACCTTTTTAGTTTTATTTATTTTTATTAGTTTTTTGGTTAAAGTCCCAAAAGTCTCTAAAAATTGTGCAAATAAAGGCCCAAGATTACGTTTCCTTGTTGGATTAAATTTAAAAACGAAAAAATTAAATAAATTTCTCTTCGCTTTCGGCTTAGGCGACCGAGCTATTGCTCCGGCATATGATTCAGCCTCTGTTTTTAGTTCACATGCCTAAATAACTGAACTGTCGCCCGGTTAAGCGAATATTTCCAAAGATTGCACTTTGGCGCATTTTCTTCATTATTTCCTTGATTTTGATCCTCTACTTTTATTCAAGTGTATATTAGTCCCCAAACTTCCATCCAATGGCCAATTGATCCTTCTCTTTTTTCCAACTGCTTAGAAATGGGCCCAAAATTAACAAGAGAAAATAAACCCAAATTAGGTACAATTTAACACTTTGACGACATAAAATCTTAATAATTAGATTAATACACAAAATATACTTATCAAACACCAAAATCTTTGTTTGTCCTCGAACAAAACAAAAATAATCTTGTGCATAAAACATATGACTATCTAAACAAATCATGTATAAAAGACTCAACGTTGAACTGCTTTTCATACACCTCAGGTTCAAATTTACTTATAACTTTAGAAAAAATCAAACATCGAAAATAATTTTTTTACTTATACGATGTTAGACTTAGTATGTGTGTTATTAGCTGACGTTGAACTCACACCAGTACTAGAATACAATCAATCTAGTCCTTTTGGCATCTCTTGCATATGACTTCTCTCCATTAGACTTTATAAATGACCCTGTAGCGGGCTTCAGGTTGAGACTTCTGAATCAAATGACTATAGGGCAATAGGTTTTAGATACCATTTAAGCTTAATTGCTCGAGTAATAAAGCTACAAATAAAAGTATAGAATGTATCATACTTTCTTTTCGTCATTTTTAAATTTTATATACAAGACCTTTCTCCATTAAACTTCTCTAAATGATTCATATAGCGAGTTTTAGTCGATGATTTCCAAGTCAGATGACTAAAAGGCACCAGATTTTTAGATACCCCTCTAGGCTTTGTAATTCAAATCATAAAAACTCAATGATGAGAAGTACAAGATGCATCACATTTTTCTTTGATATGAGGTTCGAATGTTAAAACTGGTCAGTACTCGTTCTAGTCTCCTTGACTCAAACTCCTTCATCCAATGCGGGATTTGAGAACTCCAAACCATCAAACTTCTTTGAATACAAGCACTAACCTTCTCATTCCCAAACTAATTTTTAGCATTTTGATTTCTATAATAAGGATTTAGGAATTCACTCAAGTATAGGTTAATAACATCAACAATTAAATCCACATAATCAAGTCATGTCCCAACATAAGTGCTAAGCCAATATGGCTATGTGCTCAAGTAAACAAGTCTACCATAGATAAGTACTCCAATAAAAGCATAAGATACGATGTTGTCGAATTTTAGCTAAAGTTGTACTTGATTCAAACAAATAGATATCATCAGCGACAAATCATTCAACACTATACTAGACACTTTTTTTGATTTTTTTTTTGTTTTGATTTTTATTTTTTTAAAATTAAAATAGTTATACAGACCTGGTAAACAGTTGAAAAGTATGAAATAAAAATTCTAAATATCCTAATACTTACCCAACCGAAAACAAAAAAAATTACATTGTCTACACTATAAGAGCAAAAATAATTAAAATAAATGAGTAAAGCATCAGAAGCTTTCTGGATATTGGTTTCGACGATGATATGCAAGATTCTCAACTCTGGGATCAACTTCTTATGCATGAAATGAGATGTAGGAAGTGGCCATTCAACATCCCCACCATATAAAAATTGGACTCCTAGCGCCATGTCTTGCTCAGCCCAAAGGAGCTCTACATATGTGTGGTTCAACTCATAACATTTGTCAATCACCACTGGGCCGAACTGGATCTACTTTCCTCTCACCCATGTCTAATTTCTGTTGGAGGACTCTAGGGTATCAATCTCTATGTTGAAGTTGGTGAAGAACTCCTTAAGGTGGGTTATGTCGCATGAGGAGTTTCAAAAATCTTTCTCCTACCAGTGTTGTATAATTCGTGCAAGTAGAGTTCCCTGAAAGTCACCAAATATAACCTGCCTCTCTTGATATAGCTTTTTATCCTTCCTTTTCACCTCAAAATTTTCATGATTTTAAAGTTTAAAAACCGAAGTATGTCTCCATTGTCAAGATTTTTGTTCGTCCTCTAACGATAGTTTAATGTCTCACCAACCTTAGACTTTCCTTTCTATTGAGTTGAGACTTCTCTTTTTGGTAGCAATTTGTATCTACATGGATATGGAAAATGTAAATTAGCAGCATAAAAGGTAACAACCAGAAAATTAGGATAAAGTGGAGAACACCCCCGAAACTATACTATTATATACCAATTTTCATGCACCAAAGTATAAAAGCTCATGTCATGCTCTAGAAATTATCACGATGTAGGGTATGTATTCTATAGATGAAGAAAATATGGCGCATACTCCCTAAACCAACATAAAAGAGAGAATTTCGCGTTTTTTCCCAGAACTGACTAAGGATTTTCATCACCGGAAAATGTGAAAAAATATTAACTTTTCCCAAGCAATCTCCGGATATATAAAAGATTATATATTGGTCTTATTCATGTTCGAATTTGAGGTCAAATTGATGTCGTATGAATTAGACAAGGGGGGATGAGGTTGGTGACGGGGAGTGAAAGATACTTAGCCATGTTACATGAAAGTGTACCAACAGTGATTGAAAGGCTCAAATTTATTATTATTATTATTTTTATATTTATTTTAACACTCAAATTATGAAATTACATATGATTCTGCAAAAAATTAATTCTTTGCTCTGATACCAAACTATAACGACCCAAAATTTAAAGATTTAAAATCATTACTAAAATCTTTATTCCATAATTAAATAAATTAAATCAAACATTCAACATGAAAATCTTTCTAGTTCCATCTATATAATAAATAAAACATATGAAAAACATAATTAACTAAAACATGTCCCAAATCTTAAATTTCAAATTTCACATGAATATAAAACTGCGCTAAAAAAATAAAAGTCCATAGTTATGTTACTTCGAATTTATTTATTTTGAATTCCATGATTTCTAGCATCACGATTGCACCGCCTTGCCCATCAACAAACGACTCGTTCTAATATGTGAGAAGTAGGAAAAAAGGACGAGTACATGATAATACTCAGTAGCATATAATTATTAATGGTGCAATCCCGTATAAAAATTTTAAAACATGTATCAGAAAATCATATCATCTTATATCTTTAAATCCAGTAAGAATTCATATCATATCATATTATATTGTTGTACTGAAATGACCATATCATTCATATCATAACTTTAATTTTCATGAGTATAAAATTCATCAACATGAAAAATATTTAGACGGGGTAGAAAAACACTGCACCTCGATATCCTACCTCGTGAGATAAATCAGTTTTTGAAAGAGAATATCCAAATTTGCGTTCCAAACTATTGTTTTTGTATTTGTTGTTGCTACTATGACATGCATCCATATTTCTTTTTCTCTTCATGGTAGATAATATACATATTTATTTACGGTACTTAAATAGAAAAGGGAAGTACCGTGTAACCGTCTATATCCCATTATTCCATGACGTGTTTTTCCCCTAAAATGCCTCAATCTCGTTTAATCTACTTATCTATAGTTGTTTTCCCCTTATCTAATCATCACGTGGAGTCTATCAATCCGTAAAATCAAGCAATTAAATAATACTAAAATAAGCAATCCCTAAAATCAAGGAAAATCACCCTTTTCTTTCTCCAAAATCAAAGCAAATAAATATTAAAATAAACATACCTCTTTTTATTCATAACCATTTCTACACGTGCACACAATTCAAAATCAAGATAATTCCATGCACACATGTCAACAGCACATCTTCCTTCCAAGTTTTTACTAATTTGAAAACTAATTTTTATCAATTTCTTCAAATTGAAATTTCTTGTTGCTGACTTATCCAAATCGATTTTTTCTCGAGTTTAATGTGCGTGATTCATTACAATCTATCCAACGAGCTCAATATTCATAGACTTATTATCGCTCCGTCAATATCTACATTTTAACCCAAATAAAATAGAAATTTACTTTATATATACTTTAGTCCCTAAACTTTCAGAACATTAAAATATAGCATACAAAATTAAATTCCATCCGACCAAAATTTTCGGGGCATTACACAATGGAAATGTGGGTTTTCAATATATTTATTAGCTAATTTGGTAATCTTTTTAGAGATTTCTATAGTTTATCGATCCAAATGTTCAGATAAAGGAGATTTTAATTCACAATTCTATAGGAGGATTATTAAATCGCAATTATGATTGAACAATGGCAGACGCTAGAATGCTAAACTTTGAAAAATGATGCTAAAAACCATAATCTACTTAAAAGACAAAAAATAAAATCTATACATACACTTGAACACAGTTCTAGTAAGAAACTTCTGATTGTAGCAGAATAATGGTAGACAGTTGAAATCTTCATGTCTTCTTTAGGAATTCATAAAGCTCTTAAAAGCTCCAACAAAAATCACTTCAGATGAACAAAATGCTCGAAAAGTGCAGCTTGTGATTTAATGCAAGCCAGGAAGTTGATCCAATTTTTTGAAATTAAATAGTTTAGTATATAACTTACAAACAAATCTAAAAATGGCACCCTGCTGTTTATGTAATTTAAAAATGTCACCTTGTGGTTTATCCTTTTTTTTTAATGGATTGTATTAAGTATCACCTACCATTACTTAAAATCTTCATATTTGTTCATTGGTAATTCAACAAGATCGTTTTATGTTTTTAATTACAAAAATGGAATGCTCATTTGAGTATGTGATTCTAATTGAAGATAGAATTAAAGGCAGGCCTTCACAGAAGTGTTTCCTTCGAAAACTTGACTATGTTTGAGAAACGTTAGATGATGTTCACCAAGAAATATTGATGGAATCTTGTTTCGGACAACTATATCGAATGAATCGCATACCTTTTTCATCCCAGCCAGTCCACCAATTTGAAATGAGAATGATTGTAACCAAAAAGCAAAATGAGATCTGGTTTTCAATTGGTGGTAAGCCAATAGGATTTTTATTATATGAGTTCTCATTGATAATGAGGTTAAAAGCTAGTGAGGAGCCTTAGTTGGAGCCCCATATTGTGACTAATGATAGTGTAATGACCTAAATTTTAAGATTTAAATCGTTACTAAAAATTCATTACATAATTTAAATAAACGCATCAACATCCCAACATGAAATTTTTGTTCTACCAATGATAAATAAAACGTATAGGAAACATAACCGAACAACCATGCTTTTAACTCTAAATAGCAATTTTCGCAACAATAACGAAACTAAAACAAATATTGAAATAAAATCCACTATCAAATTTCACCAAATTATTATTATTGGATTCCATAATTTCTGGCATTGCGCTTGCATCTCATCGCCCGCCAACTAACAATATGTTCTAATCTTGGAGGAGTAGGGAAAAAGAATGAGTACAAGGGATACTTAGTAGGACACAAAATATCATGGTGGAATCCCAAACAAAAATATTTAAATACATGTGCCAAAATTTCATATGGTCATCATATCTTTAAAAATCGGTAAGAGCTCAATAAACATCATATCTTTGGTATCAGATGACCATAACATACATATCATATTATATCTGTAAACTTTCATAAGCATAATAATTGAACAACATGAAAATAAACAATTTAAACAGGATAAAAGCGACTACGCCTTTGTACCTACCTTGTTGGATCAATTAAATTTTGAAATCTTTTTCTCAAATCACTCGTATCTATAATCTGAAAATAATGATTAATGGGTGTGAATTCTACTTTGATTAATAGGTATAATGCTTTTGTGGTAAAAATTTTCTAACACGTAATCCTTTAAAAAGCGTTCTGATTGAGTTATTTTAGCTCCACGCTTTCCAAACTATACAAGCTTCTTCCAAAGTATACGACTTTCTGGATGTAGATGATGATATGTATACAGATGGATCTTTTATATATCGAAAGAAGTGAGAAATTCTCTTTTCGACTCTGAATCTCCCACTCCAGTCGTTGGACCGATTCTTGAATACCCACTATAGTAGAATATTCATCACATGGAATCCCGTGTGAATCAACAAGGACCACCTTGTAAGGCTAAATACTCTTTCTACGTAACCAATCTCCTCATTTACGATCAACATCTTTTGGAGCTCTTCTTGAACGAATATATTTCTATGGAAAAATACGGCGACAAGGGGCTAAAAGATCTACTACTTTAATTTCTGTTTCAAGAATAGATAATTTTGTATCTAACTGTAAAGTGGAATTCATCCTGTTTTTTTCCTTTCCATTCACTCGGATTTCTTCTGCTTCATCGATTTTGTTCGGATCCTCCTTTTCTTTCGAAAAAAGGAAGGAGAAGGATATACCGATTTGATCCAAGCTCTTGGAATTGGAATAAGTTTGGTAGCGAATCACGAAATCTTGGTACAAATGACTCCCCCCGTATGAAAGCAATACTCTAACCACTGAGTTTAGTAGGTCATTTATTGTCTTGGACCTCTTGTTTGCTTTTTCAAATTACATAAAGATTTAACTCCTACAATTACTTATTTATTGAGAAAATAACCTACGGGGATGATCTGGAGGGACCACCACGGCTCCTTTCTTCTCGAGAATCCATACATCCTTTATCAGTTCATGTAACAGGATAAAGATTTTCCATTTCTTAGCCGGAAAGATATGTGGCCATGAAAGAGAAAACCCCCCTTCTTCTTTACCCTATGAGTCTTTGTGAAACAACTCCGATGAGAAGAAAAAGAAGGCGTTAAGAGACCTTCCTAGCCCAACCCTGGACACTCTAAGATCCTTTTTTCAAACCTGCTCCCATATATATATATATTTGGTCTTATGAAAAATCCTATAGAAAGCCAAACTTTTAAATTCCATGACCAATTTAACTATCAAATACTAGTTAATTAAAAATCCTTTAAACTTTAATAACTTAAGCTTCACTTATCCGAAATAACTTTTTCTCGAGCCTAATATATATGATTAATTACGAACTATCCAACAAGCCCCATATTGATGTACTCTTTTTCGCCCTATCGAAATCTAATTATTTGGCCCAAAAAAAATTGTATTAATAAATATATCACTTCAGTCCCCTGACTTTCCAAAATTTAAAATATAGCAGATAAAATAAATAATTCTATTCTATGAAAATATTTGGGACTTTAAAGATAGATTGGTGAAGAAATTCTTTAAAAAGTGTAAGAAAGGCATAAGGTGTACAATTTGAAGGAAGCTATTGAAAGTCGCAAAGTGTATATGGAAGACAAGTACTAGATTGGGTTCGTATATATTTTGGAAACGATACTATTGCACAAAGAAAACTACAGATATGTAAATTTAGAACACTTGTCAATGGTTGATTACTTAGAGGCTTTTAATATTTATCCTTGGGGGAGAAAGGCTTTTAGCCACACAATAGATATATTCATGAAAGATTGGAGATTCTTGGTGAAGTCATACTTGATAAATAATGAAAAATATCCATGTTCAGTTTATGGATTTTTGATAGCCTTGCAGGTAATGCTTTTAAAGTCGCAATTTATTATTCATTTTGTTTATATTGTAATATTTTGAATCTTATATAGATTTGGGCCTATGAAGCCATACCATCTATTGGATGGAGATATTCTGAAAATTTAGAGAAGACTGACCTTCTCAAAATATGTCGATGAAATTCTTCTAAAATGCCTAGCTCCAAGAATATTTGTACAAGTTTGGACAAACCAAATGTAAGTATATTCTAAATGTATATTAAAACATATAATGTACTTCATGAAAACTAAGTGGACCTCTCCTTTATTATATGGATTGTTCATTGCACACTAAAGCCTACAGAGGAAGAGGCTTCTAAAGCAAATTGGACAGAGATTCATCGATTTAGGGATGAAGTAAATGATCAATAGTTATTATCTTTGTGGATAATGTAAATGGAGCAGATTCGTCCATTTGTGTTGATTTTCCTTAGCAAACTTGTCAGTCTCCTAATGTCTCTACATCTCCTCATGATCCTTCTTCATTTCATAGGCCACCTACTTCTACATATGTTCATACGTTTCATCCAGGACCGTCTACATCATATCCATCTCTTTATCCATCTAGAGATGAGTTTGTTCAGGAAATTAGTACAAATGGTAGACACTTTAAAGAGGAAAAATTGAAAGGCGAATAGATGAGATACTTTCTTACGTAGATCAAAGGTTTGATTATATTATATTTTTGTATAGACAAATTGACGAGAATGTATCATCTGTTGTACATTGAATTAAGAATTCTAACCCATCAATACCTTACAAATATCACTCTCCTCTTCGTAGTGGATTCATGAATACTAAAGAGGCATATGATGTAAATGAGGATCCAATTCCAGTAGAAGGGAAAAATGATGAATGAAGATGGCAATGAGCGGAGACAAGTAGCATATAATTTGTTGGTAAATGAACCAGTTCCTGTTGATTAGCATCTAAAAGTGATTCAATAATATATCATCTACAAGACATTTTACATTCATTTTGTATAAATATACTAATGTTAGTCTCTAATTTCAATTCTCTTGCCATAAATTCAATTTGCATAAATACATGGTTAAAAGTGCAATTAATCGAAATATGTATTTACATACATATCGACATGAGTATTATACTTTGGAAAGAGTATTTATTTGATGTATTTCAAATGTATTTCCAATGTAGAGCAAGTGGAGAAAAAATGTTGAAAAGTAAAAAATGATGAGCCGACTTAAGTAAGATGCAGCTGTCTCGGTAAAATGCTCATAACATGAGCTATAGATATTGAACCAAGGTGATTCAAGTTGGATTGGAACAACAAAGTATGTATCTACAACTTTCATGTTTACTAAGAAGTCAAATTATCATCATAAGGTAGCCAAAATTACCGTGCAAAGTCCATATTGTGAGTAGCAGTCATTGTTTTGGCTATATCTGGAGTTGTAGAGATTCAACGGACCTGATATTTGCACAAATGGAAATATAACTTGAGTGGAAACAATTTATTTATTGATCAAAAATCCAAATTCACTACAAACCATATTTGAAAATTAGTATCAAGTTGATTGTTCCAGTTGTCTTCAAGCTGGATAGAAACAAGTTGCAAATTATCTACTTGGATGTTGGATGTTCCTTTGCCTATAAAAGGGGACCCTAGCTAAGAGTTTGAGGGCATCAATTTCTCTTCATCATATTCTAGTTTCATTCATTTTCTTTGTAACATTTCATTATGTATTTCTAAACTTTTAGCTAGAGCTAGGGGTGAAACTTTGATGAATGTGTATTATAGTCTTTGATCTTTCATTTTGTTCTTCAATGTTCATCTTCTCACTTGTTTGAAGTATATGTAATACAAATAGCTTTGATTTGTTAAAGACTTTGATTTATTGTTGACAAATTGGCATAATAAATGCTTAGATAATCTCTACATACCAACAAATTATTTTGACATATTCTCTCAAACAATTATCAAGAACTATCTTTTAGTATCTTTGCGATCAATGTTTATCTTCCGTATGAGATCACTCCCTAGTTGATTTTCATATGAGTTAAATAAAAAATCAAGAATAATCATATGAGTTAAATAAAAGATCAAGAATAATTTCTACTCATTTGGGTTAAAATTTCGTTCAAAATGTGCTCTATGTTCTCAATGTGTTCCTCCTTGAAAATTTACAGCTTTAGGGTTTCTATATAGATTCTACGATTTGTTTCCATAAGAATTTTAATCAAATAAGGAAACCAGATTTTTCCCCCTGGGTTTGTACTATGTGATTGCATAGTACGTTTCAATGCGACTGCATAGTTCAATCAATTTTGGCCCTAAAACTCTGAAAATAAGTGTGCAACCGCATGGAGTTTTATACTCTATGACCGCATAGTATTGGAAACTTCCCAAATGTTGCAATTTAGTCCGTGAACTCCATTTTCTCGTTTCTGGACCGTTCTTTTCATTTCTTATTCTTCTTCCAATACTATATATTTTAACCAAATTGGTCATTAACTCTTTCACATACTTGTTTATGTTTTTCGGTCATTTTTTGATTATTTGTATTTTGGTCCCTGAACTTTGATTTTCTTCCATTTTGGTCCTTTTTCGCTTGTTTTTCCTAGATCTCTCCACATTCAACAATGTTGTCATACGAAACATAATTTATATAGAATTAAACCATATTCTAACATAATTACTAACAATTGTCTATGTTTTGTGACGTAAATAAGTGTGTAAAATGCACTTATCAAACCTCCCAAACTTGAACTATTGTTTGTCCTCAAATAACTCTACACAAAACATGCCTTGACAACCTACTGTGTCTCAGGTTTAGAATTTAGTAACCAACACAAGAAACAGTTTTCACAGTGTAAAAAAAAATCAACCTTCACTTGTAAATGCACAGCTTGACGTGTGTCTGTGAACTCATGTCAACATATCGGGTCCATGATTCGGTTATTCAACCCATAGTGGTCAAATATATCATTTCTTCGCTTGAGAGATACACACCTCTAAACTTATTCTTTTCACTCAATTATCCTGGTGTATGTTCTGAAGTTAGGAGTTTAAGTAACTTTAATCCTTACTATCTCTCAATTTGGATAGATCTCACTATTACAAGTTCGCATTTCAACAAGTAAAGGCTCTCATATTTTGATTGTTTCAACATTTAAGACTAAATTAAGCTACTTGCCTCGCATCAAATATGTAGTTCTATCAACCAAATGTCTAAGGGCTTACTTACTGTCATTGCGTCTTTGTTCACTAATTTTCAATTATTATTGTTTTGCTATCTTCTCATTTGTTTTCTATATAACCCTTATAACGAGCTTTTAGGCTGATGGCTCTTAAGTCAGTTGACTTTAGGGTACCAAGTTTTAAATCCTTGTAGGCTTACTCACTCAAGTTATAAAGACTCGATACGATGATTTTTATTAACTTTTCTCTTTCTTGCTTTCTATATGACTCTTGTAACGCATTTTAAACCGATGACTCCCAAACCAGTTAGCTTTAGGGCACCAGATTTGTTACAGGCTTACATGCTCAATCATAAAGGCTTTGAGAGGTATTATTCTAGCACAACTTAATATTATGCCCTTTTTTTCTAGACATTCAGTCTCCAAAACCACCCTTCAACATAAGACTTTCACCTAATCTTCATCTACTTGGTCTTAGGCAATCCACTCGGTATAATTTCATGCATGGAACCCCCACTTATCTCAATATTCTCCTGCAATTGCTCAATCATTTCAAAACTACTCTAAAAATGGATTATGGGTCAATATAATAAAGGTTTTTAGGGTTTATCCTTCTCTGTTCAAGAATCCAATCACTAGCTCAACGTGTAGAGCATTAGTGTCGTGCACAAAGAGTGTCAAGTTTCACATAAACAAGTATTGGAAAATCTAATCATGTGTTATTTCCACTATTCCTAGTCCTTACCTATTCCAATATTCAACATCATTGTCGAAAAAGCTATCAAACCCGCACAAGCACGTAAAACAATATAAGTAAAACTACAAATTTTTTTCACATAAACGATCACAAAAAAAAAAAAAGTAAATTCTACACAAACATTGATGAATGTCGAAAGTGTCTTGAAGATTTTGCCACCTCCAAACTATACAAGATATTTTTGTTAATAAAATAGAAAAAATAATCAAAATAAAGTAGTTCGAATTTGAAACTCACCGGGGCATATGCGAACAGGTAGAAGGATCAAGGTGGCACACCTGGAAGAGGTCAACCATCACTTTTCCTTGTTGCTAGGCTTTAATTTGCTATTATAAGAATATAAAATAGATATTAGTGATAGCATATAAGGTTTAAATATTTGCAATGAATTCACAAATCTAACAAAGCGTACAAAAATCATATAGCTAGGAGATGATAAGTTTTTTCTAATTCGTTTGGAAATTGAAATGTAAGTGCAACCTTAAGAATGTTTATCACATCAATGTAAGCTCAACATAATGTTAGGATGTTAATGATGAGCCTAAATAAATTGAACTCGATAGATAAAAATGCCTAAGTTACTAATGCAAGTCTTAAAATACAGCCTAAAATGTGTTAAAAATCATCAACATGCATGAGTTCCTTACCATAGCCCTAAATACTAACGTGATCTCTAAAAATCCGTGTAATGCAATAGCTAATCAAAATAAGTGAAAAGGGATCGAAAATGAGTTGCCTCCTATGAAGCGCTAGATTTATAGTCTGAGCTTGACTTTTAACACAATTATGTCATGGCACTTTGAATTTAGCCTTCGAGGTCCTGCATAGTTCACTCAATATGACCTTTTTTCCTGCTGCAATTTCCCTCCAAATTTTAACTTTGTCCTTCTCCAAGAAGTGTGACTCCCCCTTATCATTCATTTGGAACTCAACATTGTATACCTCAATCTCCTTCAAGTCAGTGAAAGTAGATTGAGAATGCATAATACAGGCCTCATAAAACGTCTGAAGGTTCTGTAACTTAAAATTGTCATGAATTATGCTGTCAACCACCTCAATCTGGAAGCAGCTGTCTGACTCAATAGGATATTTCATCTCTTTGAAAACATTGAAAGAAACCCACTCCTCCCCCAAACTCAAATTAATTGCCCTCGCTGCACATCTATAAGAGCTTTTATAGTAGCTAAAAATGATCGACCCAATATGAGCAGCATGCCTTGTCTTCTTCCATGTCTAGAATTAGGAAATCTATTGAAAATATGAGTTTATCCACCTTTTCCAAAACATATTCAATGATTCCTCATGGATGAGTGAGTGATCGATCAGTCAGCTGTAGAGTCACCGCAGTTGCCTTAGGTTCTCACAATCCTAGTTTTCTGAAAACATATAGCGGCATCAAGTTAATACTAGCACCCAAATCACATAAAGCTCTATTAAAGTAGCAATTTCATATAGTGCAGGGTACAATAAAACTCATTGGATCATTTAGCTTTGGAGGTAACTTTTCTAAATGCCAGCGCTGCATTCCTCTGTCAACATCACCATTTCATGCTCCTTTAGTATGCGTTTGTTGGATAGGATGTTCTTCAAGAATTTGGCATAGTTGGGTAGATGGGTAACTGCCTCAGTGAATGGAATGTTTATGTGAAGTTTCTTGAAGATCTCCAAAAAAATTTATGTACTGTTGATCCATCTTATACTTCTTCAATATCTAAGAAAATGGAATTGGGGGCTCGTATGGATTGACAAGAGCAATTGCTTTAGCCAGTGGTGTATCTGAACTTTCATTGGTAGTTGTTTCTCTGGTCTAGTCAATCTGCTCCTCATCAGAATGAGGTATTGTTTTTTGTCAGCATTTGATCTCTTCATATTCATTTCTAGTAATTGAACCCCACTTTTTGTAGTAATTGCTTGAACAAACTCCCTAGGATTCACTTTAGTATTGCTTGGCAAAGTACCTAGTGCCCTTCTCATCATAGAAAGTTCCATCTGCTTCTCCATGTTCTTAATTGCAGCACCCTGGTTTTGGAGAGTAATTTCAGTTTTCCTCATGAATTGGTTATTTGCTTCCATGTATTTATCAATTCTTTCCATGAACTTCGGAAACATCTCTTCCAACTGAAATGTCTTCTCTTGCTGAAATTGCCCCTGAAGTCTATTCTAATTTTCAAATTTATTTTGGTTACAACCCCACGAGAGATTTGGATGCTCTCTTCAACCGAGATTGTAAGTGTCTGAAATCAGATAGCTTTGTTGACATTGACACCATTGTGCGTACTCTACTTATTTCATTCCCTATGATAGAATTAAGCATTCTGCTATATTATGATTCACTCCACATTTTTTACAACTTGGTTTTCACGTATATATTGCATTCCCTGATTGTGATATGCTTTTCTCCTTATGGAATAGAAAATCTATTTTTGCAAATAGGGTTGAATAGCATCCATTTCATATATGCCTGGTACCTTCTTTTGAACAACTCGTTCTGATCCCCACATAACTGAAGTAGTAGCCACTGTCTCAAATAGTTTCAACGCTTCGAAAATGGTTTTTATTGACAACGATCCGTTAGACAAAGAATCAACCATACTTTTGAAAGATGGTAGTAGTCCCGCATAAAAATATTGAACCTAGAGTTATCCCATTATGTGGACATTTTTGAAGCATGTTCTTGAACGTATTCCAGGCTTCATCAAAGGATTCAGAGTCACCTTGACGGAAGATAGAGATGTCATGCTTTGATTTTGCTATTTTGGCGAGCGGGAAGAACTTTGTGTAGAATTTTTGCTCTAAGTCATTCCTGGTGGTAATACTAGCGATTGGTTGAGAATCCAGCCACTCAATTGATTTATCACACAAGGTATATGGGAATAGCCTCAATCTGATAGTGTCATTTGATATACCTTATATCTGAAGTGTTGACATATATCTAAGAATCGAGAGACGTATGTGTTGGGTTTTTCTCAGCTTTGCCATAAAACTGATGTCCATTTTGAAATAAGTGTATGACGTTGGTCTTTAGCTGTCCAAACGGTGGATACACAATGCTGGATTGGCTTTGAATGATTTGTGGGGTCATGAAATCCCCAACAAGCATATTTCCCTCCTCCACATCTTCCTCTTCATTAGCTCAAATTATCACGTTATTTTGTTCATTAGCCATTTGTTCTTGCTGTTTTTGATCTTTTTGATATTTATATATCATAAAAAAGAGAAAAAAAATAAAAATAAAATGAAAATAACTATACAAGAATACAGGTAGAAGTCCAAATTAGTGTCAAGATAAATAAAATCAAACTAAAACTCAATCTCTGGCAACAGAGTCAAAAACTTGTTCACGAAATTATTATTTCAATTTTAATACCGCAAGTGTACGATTCGTAACAAGTAATAAAGTGGAATGAAGAGTTTTGAATATCGTCCCACAGAGATTGAGTAAGCTTAATTTTACATATCTTGGCCTTAATCGAAATGAAATTACCAAACATGATTTTTGTAACGTGATTATAACTAACCTAGGCTATATATGAGAATGTGTATGAATTAAATTAATTAAAATGAAAATTGAAGTTTAAATGCAAAGTTGATGATATTCACGAATGAAAGGCGCACTAGGATCGCAAATCCCCATGCAACGCTTACATTTAACCCTAGTTCTACAAATTGACAACATGCTTGAAGATTTGAAGAATCAATGCTCCTATTCTATCCAACAATCTCTCTCGAATGTTGAACCTACTCTCATACACCACCGACTATATCTCTATAACGGCTACAAATATACAAGAATGTATGAGATTTTGTGAACACTTAGAGATTCACGCAGGGCATAACGGTATATCTCTATCCCCTATCGGACCCTATGATGGTTTATACCTTGTCAAACTATTTTCCTTCTCTCAAATACATGAAATAAGCCACCAAACTCTCATAATCAAGTGCACATAATTATGGAAGAATTTAATTGCATATAAAATATTCAAAATTTAAGAAACGTGTTCTATTGCCAATATTGTAAAACTAGAAGTTAAAAATTTACATCACATGGTTCATCGTTCTCTTAGTATAGAATTATCTAGCATAACATGAGGAAAGTAGTAAAACACAAAGAAATTTGAAAAAACGACATCACCGATTTAATATTTCTCTTGAATTCTTCGCATAATCCCATCAATTTTCGTGTTTCTCCTCGTGTTTTTAGCTCAAAATCTCCTTCAAAATGTGTTCTCTATGATCTCAATGTGTTCTTCCTTGAAATTGCTCTAAGGTTTTTATATAGGTTCTACAATTTGTTTCCATAAAAATTTTAATTAAATAAGGGAACTAGATTTTTTCCCGCCAAGTTTATACTATGCGACTGCATAGTACATTTCAATGCAACTACATAGTTCAATTGATTTTAGCCCTGGGACTTGCTAAAAATAGATGTGCAACAGCATGGAGTTTTATACTATGCGACCGTATAGTATTGGAAACTTTTCAAAAGTTGCAATTCAGTCCCTGAACTCCATTTTCTCGTTTCTTGACCTTTCTATTCATTTGTTCTTCCTCCAATACTCTATGTTTTCACCAAATTAGTTCTTAACTCTCTCATATCCTTGTTTATGTTTTTCGCTCATCTTTTGGCTATTTGCATTTTGGTCCCTAAACTTTGATTTTCTTCCTTTTTGATCCTTTTCCACTTATTTTTCCTAGATTCTGCCACATTTATCATTGTTGTCCTACGAACTATAATTTATACAGAATTAAGCTATATTCCAAAATAAGTGAGTAAAATGCATTTATCAATCATACACGTCCTATACACATTGAACAACTACACGTGCTATGTTTTGTGTACCGTACTTGCCACTTATATCTTTCTTTATAGTTAAGTGAAGTTTAATGTAGTATAGTTTTCGATTGAATTATAGAGTAACTCACTATAGTTTGGATAAATACGTCGATCGTAACGTTGAAATGTAGTTAGAACTTTTCATTCTTCAACTTTCAAGAGTTTATGGCCTTGAATGCATCGAAACAAATATGGAATGAGTAGAAACATAGCCTGTACGTTTACAATGACTTGGTGCTGTTTTGGGTTAGGAAGTATCGATTTTACTCTGAAACTATTAAAATAGTGTTTGAAACATCATATACGTCTTATACAGTTGAACGACTACACGTGCTATATTTTGCATATCGCACTTGCCAATTACGTTTTTCTTTATTTCCAAGTGAAGAGTAGTACAGTTTATTTTTTCCAACCGAATTATAGAGTGACTAGCTATAACTTGGACAAATGTGTCAACCATAATATCGAAATGTAGTTAGAACTTTCATCCTTCAACTTTCAAGTGTTTATGGGCTTGAATGTACCAAAACATACAAGAAATGAGTAGAAATGTCCTGTATGTTTAAAGTGACCAAATGCCATTTTGGCATTAACAAACTGTGATGTTGTCATATTTATCAAAAATTAAGAATTTATGAGAAAACCGTTTCAGTGTATCAAAAATAATCATAATTTATCACAATTTCAAGATTAAATTCAACAAAAAAGGTTCCATTGATGTGTCAACTAGTTTACAACATTTTTGCAAGTTAGATGATTATAGCCCTTATGACCACACCTCCTACATTTATGAGTTTTTTGCCTTCTATTGTTGATGGAATTCGATAGTTTTTTGAATGTCCACTTCGTCATCAATTCTAAAGGGTTAGTAACACCTTTGTTTGATTGGAGATTTCTAGTCAGCCTCATTTGCTACCAGATATATGCATCGGCATATGGTTGTTTCCAACTAGTACTAGTTTAATAAGTGATCACAAACTGTAACAAGATATTTTCTTAAACTTTGCTACTGCACGAGCATGTTTGCAAGGAAGCTTTTCCAAATCAAATTCTCTACATGTACAGGTTCTTGCCTCCAAGTTAACAATATGCATTTCATTTTCAACACCGACGTGTAACTCATACTCATTTATTGGTACCACTATTAGTCCCTTTGCATCATCATACTTTTTGCGCATGCTATCCTCAATAGGTAGGGTTAGAGTAGTTACACATTTTTTTCAGCTTCAATGTATCTCCCATAAAACCATTTCAGTAAAATCTTTCTAATTTGCTCAACCATAGCAAGTACTGAAAACTCGCGAGCAATCTTGAATAATGAGTTCAAAGATTCTACATTATTTGTTGTCATAATATTGTAACGAATTCCTTTGAAATGTGCTCGAGATCAAAATTCATACCCAACTTTTTTTTCTATGTATTCTCCAGCTGTCAAACTTTACGATATAGATTTTCCTATGATCTTTCAAAATTAATCAAGCTATACTCCTTTGTAGTTGCCATAAACAATGGCAAAATATCAGTCCTATTGATAATTGGACTTTATGTTTAGTTATAGATGTCACATACAACATCCACAATGTGCATAACAATAAACAATCTTTATAATATTACGAATGCTATCCTTGCGATCAGAAAAGACCAAGCCCTTCCAACATACCCGTTACCTGAAACAGGTTATTAAAGAACTAAGTCCATGATCAGAATCAACAATGCCAAATGTATGAAGATATGATAATTGGACTTTATGTTTAGTTATAGATGTCACATACAACATCCACTATACCAGGAATCTATCACAACTAAGATCAGGTGAACCTCTTAATAGCTCTAAAGCACATTTTCTAGCCATCCACGCCTTATAAATTATTATATCTATGCAAAACTCCTGACAAATATCATTTTGAATGTTCGTAGGTTTGTATATATGTTAGGTTTCGACATGATGTGTTTTTCAATCATCCAACAACTAGTTTGCCTATGATCTTTGTGGCAAACATCCAATGAAAAATTTTGATAATGTGAATACTTTCGAATTTCAAACTCGTCACTTTCCTTCAACCCTGTTGTCCTCAAATGCCATTTGCAAATTTTTTCAACACAAACTACTATATATGTACTCTTCTTTTACTTAGTGACCTTAATTCAAAATAGTTTCTTACAGCAAGCATTTGTAGTGATGCCTAGAGATCCTTCTTGTTGCAAAAAAATTGACTAACGTGCATATCATCCCCGCTAAGAATCTTAACTGATGTTCCATAAGGATTCGAACAAGCAACAACTTGTGAAATGCTAATAATCTCATCTACTGATGTAAAAGGTATATTGTAACTAACATTGTCTTCATTTATCACATGAGAATTATCTATGTAGTTGCCATGCACTATTTCCATCCCATTCTAATAATAATCACTTGTAAAGTTCCCAAATTTGATTAAATGGAGACAACGGTCGCATATAATTATCTTCGGACTTATCTTTTTGCATATTCAATTCATCCATGTCTTCCACATTATCTACAACAAAGTTTGAATTGTATTCATGATTCTCCTAAACATTTACAAAATTAAGCTTCATGTCTTGTTGATCAAAATAACCATTTTCCACAAGGGTTACACAGATTGGAACTTTTTCATGCAAAGAGAGAGACCAACTAACATCCATACCATAAATAATCTTCATTGGTGGACCTGATAATTTTGCCATGTTGGGAATGAGAAATTTCATCTCGATGTCATACATAATGGGATCAATCTTAACTGCTTTTCGGACTTCATCATACAACTCTATACATGAAATAGTTTTTTATACAAAAATATTTGTTGCGGTGTTTTCATCATTTTCTATCCATTTCCAAATCCATCCAACTTGATCACTCTTTTCGAAATCAACAAAATAATGAATGACAATCATTGCACTAGAGTCCATATCTGTAATTCAACAACAAAGTATAAAAATATTACTCCATTAATTGTCAAAACAAAATACTATAAAATACATCTTCAATAATAAACAAAAGGCAACCCATATTGCTACATAATAGATTTTAAGCAGAGAAATCGGCATCCTGTAGCTTAAAATGTGTATGTGCCATTTAAATTTGTTTAAAATAATAAAATGCTATAAAAGAATGAAGAAATGACTAATTTGAAAACAATTGTATTAATACCACCAATGTCAAATTACAATGGAACCAAGCTACAAAAAAAGGCACCCATCTACTGAAAAAGGGCACCATTCCGTTTTTATATTTTACGACAAATTTTTCTTACTCAATTGATTTTTAATAGTATACAACTAGAAAATAACAAGAAACCGTTAATTTTCAATTTTTAAAGCATACCTTCAACTGTTTGAAATCGATTCTTGCTAACCTAGCTTCAAAATTTGCACTATTTGATTTGTTCTTGGTTCAAATAAAGAAACTTCAAAATGTAATCATTAATTATAAGTAAGAATAATGCATATGAAGAATAAGAAAGTTGGATTTAAAGGTGGGTTTAATATGGTTAAAATATGGTTGGAAATGTTAAAAATGAAGAGGATTTAGGGATTTATATATGGGGATTTAGTAAATATTGGTCTTCAAATTGGGCATTTTAGTCATTTCAATTTAAGAGTATTTAAGACTTTTAATATATGATCAAATAGACTATAGACTACTTGAACAAAAAGCATTCGTATAGGCAATTTTACGAAATATTATGGTTGACAAGGCTTTTTAAGCAAATCCTCCTTTCTTTAATACTGGGCCTTCATCTAGTGTAAAACCCCCTAGTTTGATTGTTAAGGGCTTGCTTAATTAGGTTGGGCGAGTACTCGACTATTAAAGCTGGGCAAGTGCCAAGCTTACCAGCCTCCACTTTTAATTTTTTTATATGAATTAGAATGAGTTATAGGTCCCGTTTGGGAGCGATTTTGAGAATTGATTTTTTTACTTTTAGGAGAAAATTGGAGGCTTCCTGTGAGAGAAGAAGTCACATTTTACGGCTGGAATAGTGAAATATTGATAAAAAAAAAAACAAATTTTCGGGGTGAAAAATCACTCCCAAACACACTCAGTGTGTGGCAAAGTATTTTTATGATTTATTTCACATGCTTAAGCCTAAATTAGTTCGTGTGTGCATATGATAAACTTGAAAATCATCTAAAATGTTTTAAAAACGAAGCAAATTATGAGTTCCTAAGCATGACCCTAGAATACTAATGCAATACCTAAAGCTATATATATTATGCAATGAACAATTGAAATAAAAGATAAGAGATAGGAAAATGGGATGCCTCCCATTGAGCACGTGATTTATAGCCTAGAGCTTGACATTTTGAGAGATTTACTTAACGTTGCAAGGTGACAGTAGACTTTTTTTTGTCGAGAATCTGCCGTTCCAATACGGCTTTAACCTCTGTCCATTAAATGTAAATGTGTATTTGCTTTCATGAATGATCTCAACCATCCCATACGGAAAAACTTGAGTAATGGTATATGGCCCCGACCACATTGACCTCAATTTGCCTAGGAAAAGCTTGTGTCTTGAATTGAATAGCAAGACTTATTGCCCAACTTCAAACTTCCTTCTTTGAATAAGCATATCATGCCAGTTTTTTGGTTTGCTCCTTCTACAATATTGCATTCTCATAGGCAAAAAATTAGAAATTGTACCAAGGTTTATGAAATTAAATTCAAATACAATCCCTATTAACGCCGCCAAAAACTTGTTACGAAAATTATTGTTCATTTTAAGTATCGCAAGTGTACGATTCGTTAATAAGTAGTAAAATGATCTTTGAGTCCAAGTATCATATCAATATAGATTGTACTAGTTTATTTTCGAATTAACTTAGCCTTAACCGAAATAATGAAAATTGTGATTTTTTTTTCTCAAATTAATCGCAATTAAATAATCTACTCATGATGCAAGACCAGATGTAACAAAAATCAATGCAAAATTATAATACATGCAAATTTGATGAAAATATAATGATGAAAAAGCACTAAGATCTCAAATCCTCTTGTATCATTCTCCTTTAACCCCAAATCTTACAATTTGACAATACAATTGAATTATGAAGATCAATATTCCTAAAATCTTTTTCGAGTAGAATTAAACATATTTTTACATGTGACATGACTATATTTTTATGATAGATGCGAACATACAAGAATACATTTAGTATTAATGAATACATAAAGATAGTGACGTATTTATATCTCCTATTGGATTCTACGACAATTGACACGATGTCTAATTTATTTTCAATCTTTCGAGAGTGAAAAAAAGCCATAAACCTCATACAACTATTACGCATATAATTGTAGAGTAACATAACTTCACGACAACCATTAAAGAATTGAAAACGTCCTTTTATATCAAAAAGAAGATTTAAAAGTTAAAGTTTTATAATACAAAGTTCATCGAAATCCTAGCACAAAACTACTTTAGCCTAACATGTTGATGGAAAGAAAACAAAAGAAATAAAGATTACTCATCACCCGGAATTCTTGTATTTCTTGAATTCTATCTGGCATTATTCTGTGTCTTTTTTGCAATCAATTTTTCAATCTTTTTTTGTGTTTGTGTGTGTGTTCACACGTTACATTCATATGCCTCTTCAAGGAGTTCCAAAAGTCTCTAAAGTTTGTGCAAATAAAGGCCCAAGATTAGGTTTCTTTGTTGGAGTGAAATTTAAGAAAGAAAAAAAAATATATATATAGTTCGCGTTTCGCTTGGGCGATGGGCGGTCGCCCAGGCATTTGTTTTTATTTCACACGTCCCTGCGATCCCCAGGCCTAAGTAACTGTGCTGTCACCTAGTCATGCGAATATTTCCAAAAATTGAACTTTGGCCCTATTTCTTCATTCTTTCTTTTATTTTGATCCTCCACTTTTATTCAAGTGCATATTAGTCCCCAAACCTTCATTCAATGGCCAATTAATCATTCTCTCTTTTCCAATTGCTTAGAAATGAGTTCAAAACTGAAATAAGAGAAAATTAACCCAATTTAAGTTAAATTTAATACTTTGAAAACATAAAATCATAGTAAATTGGCTGGGAAATTGCACTTATCACATAGCCTAAGTATATAGAGTTCACACGATAAATGCACATATCATCTGTAACACAAACACGACATTCAGATGCTATTCAATGAGCTTGATTGTGCACTATTGTTAATGAAAATTTACCAAACGATAATAAACAATAACTTTTTCTTATTTTTGCGAACATCAATATTTAAGTACCAAGGGATTTCTCGACAGAAGAATTTTGGCGTTAAAATTCATAGATAATCCATTCAACAATTAAATAAATTAATATTTTTCTGAGGATTTTTCAACACGTGATTCCATTGGTAACTAAAAAAATAAAAATAATAAAAGTTCCAGGGGAACCAAACCATTGGTAAATACTTTATTTTGTCGGTAATATAGTGAAAAATGAAAAAGTTATTCTAGGGAAAACATAAAGTTTTGAAAAAACATAAAAAAAAAAAAAAATGATATCTATGACAACAAAAAATATAAAAAAAGGGCAAATACCGAAATGATAAATAAATTGTCGGAAAATGTAGAATGTCTCGGATGCTTAACTTTGTGGTAAACAATGAATTTCTATTTTATAATATAATAAAATTTCCCTTTTACTTTCTGAAAATTCATCAAAATTGGATGAATATTGATAATTAAGAAAAAAAAATTGAGAATCGGTGATAAATAATCTTCTCAAAAAATTATTTTACGTTGCTCGTAAGTGCCTTGGCCCGTAAATATAAATTGGTGAACTAAAATATCTCGTAAATGGGACCTTATGTTTAGCTGAGAAGCTTTTTTCGCACTAGTATACCTTGTTACTGATCATAAGCCTGTCTTCAATACAATTTATCTTCCTTTTTGTTATTATAATTTGTGAAGGTATTAAGAATAAACAAGTAAAATTGATAACATAGTCAGCTTTTGGAACAGTAACTAATGGATTTAAAAAAATCTTGATTTGTAGCCCAAATTGGGGGATGAATTTGAATTTTAGCCAAATTTGGAAGATTTTGCAAGACTAATCATTTTTTATATTAAAAAAAAAAAGGAAAATATCATTTTTTTTACAAGGAAAATTTTTTATATAACTAAGATTACATAGTACGTATAAATTATAATTGGTGGATAAATTTGGAGACCAAATCAATAAAGTCCTAGAGAAGCTTCGTAACTGATATACACTAACAGTAAATGGATAACACTAATTAGAGAAAAACTAGGTGTAATCTATTAACCTTAAAAATCAAAATTAAAATCTTGAAATTGCCTTGTAGAAAATCAAACTTTGAAAGTATTCACATGTGAACTCAAACATAGAGTGTATCTACATTTCTAATTTATTTTTTCTCCTTGCAATTGTTGACCTCTAAATGATGATAAATAAATTCCTCTCACATAGCCTGAGTTTTCCCCTTCAAAATTCACTAATCTGATGCTCAAGAAAGAGCAGGAGAAGAAATGGCTATTTGGAAGGAATCTATTCAAGTTTTCATGCCTAATCCTTCCCATGCTATGCCTATTCATTCATAAATTTCTGATGAGGCATTGGGATATTTAAGTCATTTTTGCTAGCGACACATGACAGCTACTAATTATCTAACAAATTCTAATATTTTACATTTTATTCACCAATTTAGTTTACATATTTGATCGGGTATTTTGGATCACCTTTTATATTCAAGGTCGCTTATGAGAATTCGTGCTATTATGGTCACCAGCTTACTTCTGGTTTCACATATATTGTGGTCCTTTAGGGTGCTCACTCACGTATAAAGGCTCGATTATGATCCTTTCTAAATATTTATTGATAACAAATAGTCCTAGCTGTACTAGTCTAATCATTTATGTTAGTTTCAGAACTTAATTTACATTCTCTATTAGGTCTGTAGGTAAAAACCGTTAAACTGAAAAATCGAACCGAAATCACATTTTTAAAACCGTTGATTTAATGCCACATGGACCTGATGAACGAAATGATTTTAAACCTAACCAAAATGGTTTGATTTAGATTTGAGAATTTTAATTGTGGTTTAAAATCAAACTAGACTGATGAAAAAATATATAAAAATGAAAAAATGAAATTTTTTGAAAATTCATCCAAATATATAAAAGTCAATAGTTTTGTCATTTGTGGGTATTTTTGATAATTTCTAATTTTCTAATACATATATATTATTAATATCCAATAATTATAATTTATATTTAATAATCTCAAGACTAACATAATTTATCAAAAGTCATTTTTCTCTTCCAAATTTAGATGAACTCCAGCTAACACCCAACACAGTCTTGAGCCATCGGCACCACATACTTCTTTTTCAGACTTTTCACGCCTCTTCAAAATTGAATTGAAGTCTATTATACCAAATCCGAAACAAATCCTGAACCTTTGATGATAATATTTGCTAAGAATAAAGTTTCAGATTAATAATTTTTTTGGGGCAAACTAAGGTAAGAATATGAAATTAAATGTGTTTTTTAATATCATACAAACGTAAACTTGTGTAATTGTTATGTTTAAATATTATAAACAATTTCTTTATTATTGTGGTTGATTATTCTCTTCGTCTAATCAGCATCCTTTTTTCAGATATGATGATCACGAGGTCTTCTTGAACATCATTATATTTTTTGGACCTTATATCTAGTTTAGTAGACTCTTATTGTAACGTTATTGTATCGTCATTAGCCTTAAAAAAGGTGAACAAAAATAGAAAAAAAAATATGTTTTAGTTTATCGTGATTTTACTTTGATTTAGTTGGTAATTAAATTTATAGTATATATATTTAGCCCCTGTTTGAGCCATATTTTCCATATCATCATAATGAAAAAATTGATCGTTAGAGAGGAGGTTGAGTCCCACACATAAAATAACAGGTCAACAAAAGCGGTTGGACTTGGGGGATAACGGTCCAAATTTTCATTTTTTTGTCCCAAAAATTTGGTTCAAACAGGGGCTTACTATGCTTTAGATTTATTGCTAGTAAGCTATAAATATATATTGAATTCAATGAATTAAAAAAAAAAAAAAAAAAAAAAAAAAAAAAAAAAAAAAAAATTGGCGAAATCGACAGTTTAAAATCGGACCAAATCGTTAGGTTTAGATTTAGGTTTAGGTTTAGATTTGAGTTTTTTTTCAAACCGTTCAAAATAATTTGATTTAGTTTTGAGTTTTTCTCAAACCAATTTAAACAGTTTGATTTGAAATTCTGTCAAAAATTGATAAAATCGGACTGCTTACACCCCTATTTTCTATGATCAAAGAATGACTTATTTAAATTTTATTGATAGGTATAGGCTTTGATGATTTCTTGCAATAGGAGAACTTAACATTTTACTCCGATTTGGTGTATTGATTCTTTGGGGGAAAATTTTGAGATTGGATGATTATAATAATAGTCCCCTAAATTTGAGTTTGTGGATTTTGTTGAGGTTGTTCCACATCGATTGTGGATGAGGTTGAAATTTCTGTGCATTACTGACAATAGGCACATTAGTTGAAACGACTCCTTCATAATTGTCGTTTTAATAATTTTTCCAATATGCATGCATTTCTGTGCGAATGAGGCACGCGACTGATCTGGTTGTTTTGTATAAATGTGCCCTTTCGTATTTAATGGCTAAGGTTAGTTCATTTTTGGATGATTATATTTGATTCTATTGAAATTTAACGGCCAGGATCCGTGTTTGAAACTAATATGTATCGGGCTACTATCATTAGTTTTTTCCTTTATGCATTTTTCTGTCAATATTTTTAAGATAATCGTTCTCTTGGAAGACTACTTTTTTTCTTTTTTTTTTTTCCTAACGCTTATAATTTTATTGTTTATGGGCCTTACATAGGAATGGTGATTTTTACCGTAGTCATTAGGGGCTGGGCCCATAAACCGCAAACCCACGATTTGTGTTCAAAAAGGGGCAATTTACAAAAATATTGTTAAAATTAGAGGTGTTTTGAAAAATCATATGAAAGGTTTTTTGGAAGTAAAAAATACTATATAAAATGACAATTCAAAAAAAAAATAAAAAAAAAAGTCACACAAACGCTTAAAAAGTGACAATTGAAAAAAAGTGACACAAATTCAAAAAAATAATAAACACAAAAAAAGTGACACAAACGCTTAAAATTAGAGGTGTTTTGAAAAAATCATATGAAAAGTTTTTTGGAAGTAAAAAATACTGTGTAATCTTTTTTAATAAAAATTCACTTTTTTAAAAAAAAAAATTTTTAAGTGACACAAACGCTTAAAAAGTGACAATTCAAATAAAAGTCACACAAACTCAAAAAAATGACAAATACAAAAATAGCGCCATCCATTTGTGTAGAACCAGTAATAATATTCTTAATATAATCAGCATATTCACGATAATCTACACGAGCGTAGTGGCGGTTGTTAACATAATCAGCATGTCCAAGACAATCCATACGCGAATTATGTTAGGAAAATGTAACATATCATGTCACTTTTTATCTTATTAAATAAGTGACAAAAACTTAAAAGATGATGAAAACTCTAAAAAAGTGACAATGTCACTTTTGAAAGTTTAGTGTCACTTTTTTATTAAAAAAATGACATACAATGTCACTTTTATTAAAATATGATATTTGTCATTAAAAAAAGTGATAAGAATTTCAATAACATCATTGATAAAAAAGTGACAAATACTAAAAAAAGAGACAAAAATTCAAAAAAGTGACAAATACTAAAAAAGCGACAAAAATTTAAAAACGTGAAGAAAATTTAAAAAATTGACACAAATTAAAAAAAGGTACATAGATTAAAAAAAGTGACAAACAGTAAAAAAAAATGATAAAACTTAAAAAAAAAAAAAAGTGATGAAACATTGATCAAAACCTTAAAATATTTCATTTTATTCAAATTCAATCCAAACACAATCATTACAACCATAAATACTCTTTAAGCCATACCAAGGTATTGTCACAAAAGTGTCAGACGAGAAACACTCAAATGATATAATGGGTTGCGAGATAGAATATGGTTCACGATTGTAGCTCCATATGTAAACATTAGAATCCTCAGTCAATGAGACATTGTGCTTTCCATTTGAGGTCAATGAAGTAGAAATGTGGTTCCCAGCACCATATTTAAAAAAAGACAAACGCCAAAAAAAAAAAAAAAAAAAAAAAAAAATCAATCTCCAATTGAAACCTATGTTTGTCACTTAAAGTGATAGAAATTTTAAAAAAAGTAACAAAATTTAAAAAAGTGAAAAGCATTAGTAAAAAAAGTGACAAAAATTCAAAAAAGTGACAACACCAATAAAAACCTATGTTTGTCACTCAAAAAAAGTGACAGAATTCTAAAAAATTAACAAACAATAAAAAAGTTGTTAAGTTTTAAAAAAGTGATAGAAAAAAGTGATAAATACACAAAAAGTAACAAAACACCAATCAAAACCTATATTTGTTACACACAAAGAAACAGAAATTTTAAATTGTAACAAACAATAAAAAGTGACAAAAAACTTAAACAAAAAAAAAAAAGAAAAATAAAAATGGCAAGCACTATTAAAAAATGTGGCAAATATTCAAAATGTTGCGAAGACTAAACAAAGTGACAAAGTATCGATTAAAACCTATGTTTGTCACTCTAAGAGTGACATAAACACTGTAGACATACATTTTCATCTTGTCTTCTCATTTTATTCCTCTTCCCCACCCCTCCTTCCACAGTCGCTTTTGAACTAATAATGAAATGAATGAATATAGAGATGACAAAACATGGTGCTATATGCATCCAAAAGAAGTCGCTATAGGGATATGTGCACTATGTTTGAACCAAAAGCTTTTAGTTTTAACTTCAGAGCAATCAAAGTTATAAAGTAGTGCCAGAGTTTATAGTGGCACATACATACAAAAAGCTTTTTGTACCACACTCAAATTTATTTGCTCTAATTAGTCTAATCAGTAGGCTTGATTTTGGACAGCATAAATCCCAACCTTATTACGGTTCTTCTACAAATCAAGAAGGTTAGAATATTGTACTTCTCTTCTGAGGTTTATATTATTATTCTGATTTTTCTATATACAATACTTGCAACTAAATATAAAATATAGGATTATAAACATATTTCATATTCCACCAGATCCCCACTGACCTCCAAAGCTCACTTTACCCAAATGAACATAACCATTTTTTTTGATCCTCACAGCCAACGCGATCGTTGCGCCACTCCACCCAGATGCACAGTTGAATTAGGATCATTCCGAAGCATTACACTCATAATCCTTCACTCATTCCGAAACACTGCACCTCGCAATATTCATTAAAGAACCATTCTCAAAACTTGCATTATCCATCGCTAATTCAAAGGTGCCACTGAATATTGCTAAGTTCTCGCCCTAAGTGAATTGCAATATAACAACCTGAAAATGAGTAATCTATATTGATATTGAGTGACGGAATTTCATCCTAAGTGTATTTTTAGAATTAGGACTAATTTAGGTTTTGGGCGTTTGGGTGGTTTTAGAACGTATTAAATACGTGCTTAAATGATTTATTTGTTAATAGGTATTAATCAAATTGGTTGATTTTTTAGGGTATTGGGCCTAATTTTCCCTTTAAAAAAGAGGACAATCGTGACACGACCCATTCCAAATCACCCTAATGAACCTGACATGTGTTTTGCACCGATAGTGGATACCAGCTAAGTGCCGAACCCACCACCAAGGCGACCTTAACTTGCTTTGACCGTGATGAATTTTTAAAAGAATTTTGACAGAGTATTCTTTGAAATATGGACTGAAATCATCTGAACAATAATCAATTTTCTCAAACATGTACATATAATTTAAAATAGGATATATTGGCCCCTCAAAACACAACTATTCAAAATATAGTGTAATGGAATTATATTTACACTCCTTTACAAGCCAAAAGACTCCAAATACACAACATTTACAAAAATACAGTGAGCCCATAATATGGATACATGAATTACAAATTAACTTTTTTTTGGTAACATGCATGTTTCACAAAAGAATCATGAAACTATATAAACTAACCAAACGAGTCATACAATTAAGATAATGTGTGGCTCAACTTGGTAGATCAACATGCTTCAACACTACTCAACTCAGCTACTATTCATAATACTCATATAATATGTTAAAGAAATGATTTAACTAAACATAATTTAACATTAAAAAAACTTGCAATAAAATCCACTTTATTCTGAAAATTATGTTGTCAAACCAACTATATGAATAATTAACTTTACGATCTAATATGAATTTAATAAATACTTATTTTTGAAAAATAAGCTTTTCCACTCACCAAGTTGTAAATTGATCTTGACTTCAATCTTCTCGTCACCTCCTCACATTCACATACCAATTATGACATCTAGCACTCGTCCCAAGAAATCATATCTCATCACTAAGGTGCTTTAAGCATTTTTCCTATTATTAGAAATGATATTTTACCAATAAGAACTCAAGAGTCGTTTACTTTCAATGTAACGTCATAATCCCAATTAGGGTCACTAATAACATATCCACCTTTATATAAGTTATTTTAACACTTAATCCCGAATATTTAATACTAAATTTGATTTCCATACTAAAAATCCAAGAAAATCAAAAAAATACCAAAAACAACACTATATTTCCAGGCTATCAAACTGTGGCGCCATTTTTTATATATTGGAAAGTGTCACCGAAATCATTAACAGAAATAACACTTTCTAGAATGAATTTGGAAAATAGCACCTGAGCATGAATTTTGCCCGAAAATTAATTATAAATACAAAAATCCAACATCAACTCCATCTCTCATTGTAATACATCATAAAACAAACTGTTTTATATCATATATACACAATAGATATAAAGATTTAGGCTCTAATTTACAAACTCATTTCATACTTCTTTCCCTTCAACACAAATATTCCAATATATATAATCCTTCTTGTTTAATACCTAAGATACATATCAATAACCTTTAGTTCTTGCTTAAATTGAATATAAACAATTATTTATAAATTCTAAAAATTTAATTAACATAACTCTTTAAAGGAAGGACATGTTGAAGAAATGAAGAACCAAAACATGTAAAAACTTGCATCTACTTTTGTCTTTTTCCCTTCTTTCCTTTTTTTCTTCTTTCCTTTTCTCTCCCTGCTTCTTGATTCTTCTTTTCCCAAATGAAAGATGGGTTCAATTTAGAATTGATTAACTTATTTAATGGAGCACCAATAAATTATTGCAATTTAAGTCCCCAATCTTCATGCAATATACTTTTCAAACCTTTGATTTCTAGTAACAGAAAGCTAAATCCCTTTGATTTCTAATTTATGTTATTTCTAGCCCTCAAATACTTGTAATTACAACTTAAGACTCATGAAAATAATTTATTCAACTTGAATCCTTATTTGACTTTTACTTTGACCCGTTGAATTTTGGACTTTTACTAAATATTTTTCTTAACTTTGACTATGAATGAATCGGTTATAACAAAACGAGTCAGGTTGGTTCATTTTTAATTTTCAAATTTAGATAGGTCGGGTTGGTTTTGTTAAGACTTGGAGTCCATCTTAATAAGGTCAACCTTATTAAAAAAAGTGGCCCAAGATCTATTTAAGTTGGTTAATATTTCGATATTTAATCGATGTGAGATTTATTCCCTTAATATGCCTCGGCAAGATGATGGCTCTTTTTTAGCCGACTAATCTTGAAATTCGTGTGCTCATTTTTGAAACTTAATCGGATCGAATAGTTCGTTGGAGCTTATTGGGCTCTGATACCATGTTAAGATTTGGGGTCCATCTTAATAAGATCAACCTTATTAAGAGGAGTGATCCAAAATATATTTAAATTGATCAATATTTCGATATTTAATCGATGTGGGATTTATTCCCTAATGGGTTTACTGTTCAAATTTTCCAAACCGACCTAACCCGTTATCGAAAGGAGAAAACCTATTTCCTTGTCATTCTCGTGATGTCTCTCTCTCAACTTCAAAGTTGAGCCTCCCTTGCCATATACGTATCGCCATTGGAACCTCAGACCATCTCCTTCATCTTTACAGAAAGCTTCCTTCAATTGTGGGTTTCTTCTTCTTTGATTTTAATATATACGTCCCTCTTCATTAATCAACATTCCTTATATGTGTATGTAGTATATTTATGTAAGACATGGATAAATATTAACAATTTGTGTCAAGTTTTTTTTAATATATTTATTTATACAGAGATAAGCCGATATTGTTTAAGTGTAGTTGGAATGTTTAGATTCTTATCGGTGTAAATGAGCCTGAAAAGAAATTTGTTGGCAGGTTCGACGGGGAGGTGTTGAAGGCGGGTGTTCTTCTGGAATGCAAGCACAGAAGGTTTTTTGAAAGTACGCAGCAAAAAATTAAGAGGAAGACCCGAGAAGCTGCAAAACCTAAACTGAAAAGGTTGCTTCTATTTCTCTTTTTTAAGTAGGGAAAATTTACAGAATATAGAACTGAACTACTTAGTAGTGTAATAGAAAAGTAAAATTTTACTGTAATTACTTGAAGCTTTCAATTTTATTGTGGATTTGGACATAAAAAGCCAAGTTTAATAAAAGTCGTCTTTTTTCCTCTTTTACCAGCCCAACCTAAAACCCTTTTTAAATTGTCCTCTCTAGCTTTTTCATTTTTTTAATTATTTATCTCGTTTTACTTGCATCGCAATGCGATTTTGGAGGTGATTTTGATATTGAATTTTTTATCCTTAATAATGGCCTATTTGTTCATGGACCATGTTTTTCTTTTCTACAATTTTTTATTTATTTATGTATGTCTTGTTTGATTTGTATAGACATGAACATGGATAAAGATAGTGAAATTGAAGCTATTGGTGAAACTCCTTCAACATTGGTTCCTCCACTTCCACCATCATGTTTAGGGAAAAAGAAGATATTAGGTGTGTATGGAATTATTGTGGGCAGGATTATGCTTGTGAGGCTAAAAAGTATGGGACTAGTACCTTGAGGAATCAATTGGTTATTTATTGTAAGAAGTATCTGTGAAGATTCGACGTTAAATTACAAAAAAGCCTAACTGAGGGTGGTGTGAACATTCTAGTTGGCTTTAATAAGGAAGAGTGTAGGCTTCGATGTGCTAAGATGATAATATTGGATGAATTACCTTTTAGCTTTGCCGAAGGTAAGGGGTTTAGACAATTTTGTAAGGTAGTGTGTCCTAAATTTGATCCCCTGTCTCATAAAACTATTGTTAGAGATATTTATCAGTTGTATTTGGATTAGAAATTGCAATTGAAAAAGATCATCCAACGTCAAAGAGTTTCTCTCACTACTGATACTTGGAGTTCCTCTCAAAATATTAATTATATGTCTCTCACAAACTCACTATCTTGATTGTGACTGGAAGCTTCATAAATGGATTTTGGCCTTCTGTGTGATTGCTAATCATAAGGGTGAAACCATTGGTATTGAGACTTGTTTGAATGTATGGGGTATTGAAAGATTGTTTATAATCACAGTTGACAACGCAACTACAAATGAAATGGTAGTTTCTTATATTAAGAGGAAGATGATTGGTCAAAGTGGTGATGGGTGTGTTTTAGATGAAAAGTATCTGCACATGAAGTACTATCCGCATATTGTTAATTTGATTGTGTGTGAGGGGTTGAGGGAATCACATGATTCAATTGTTAGTATTTACAATGTTGTAAAATATGTTAAATCTTCTCCTGCTAGAGAACGAAAGTTAAGGAGTATGTGAGTGAAGAGAAAGTTGATTGTAAATCAATTGTGTTTTGGATGTACCAGTGAGGTGGAATTCCACATTTTTGATGTTGGAAGTCGCTTTAAAATTTCAAAATGATTTTGAAAGTTTAGAAGAGGATGATGTGTAGTATGTAAATTATTTTCAGAAGTATGATGGTTGCAGAAGAAGGAGTGGGCTTCCTACAGCTTTTGATTGGGAAAATGCTTCTCTTTTTGTAAAATTCCTTAAAGTGAGGTAACTTTGAAGTTTAGTACTTCAATGCATGTTAGCTCTAATGTTTATTTTCATGAAGTACGTTCACTTGTAACCGAATTGGAACAATTGAGTTCAATTGGTGATGTTCTTTTAGATGAAATTTAACATGAATAAAAAGTTTGACAAGTACTTGGGAAAAATGGAAAAGTTAATCAGCTGTTGTTGATTGCTACTGTGCTTGATCCACGATACAAATTGGCATATGCTGATTTTTGTTTTGATGATATTTATGGTGATGAGGAAGTTGCTTGTAATATGACAAAGATTTTGAAAGATAAATTGATGTCTATTTATGATTGGTATGTGAGATGTGAAACAAGATCTGAAAGCAATCAAGTACCTAGTGACTTGAATTCTTCAAGTGAGGTTTCTTTTGCAAAAGAAGGTCCCACTTCAAGTGTCTCTCTTTCTCGTCTTTCTAGGTTTAAGAGAACACAAGCAGCAAAAGATTTAGTTGAATTGAAAAATGATGTGATGGATACTTGTTAGATGCTTGTGAATATATCTAGGTCGATGCTTTTGATGTTTTTAATTGGTGAAAATTTAATGAAAACAAATATGGTACATTGTCAAAACTTGCAAGAGATGTAATGGCTATTCAAGTGTCTATGATGGCTTCAGAAAGTGCTTTTAGTACCAGAGGAAGAATTCTCGATCCATTTCATAGTTCTTTAACACCTAGGATGGTGAAAGTTTTGGTGTGTACACAAAATTGGATTAAAGAGTCTACAACCTTGGAGAAATTCTATATGGAAGATGTGGAGGAATATAATAAGTTGGATGAAGGTAATGCAGTTATTCCATAAATTATGTTAAATATGTATTTAATCAAATTTATTCATAATTTAATCATTATTTTTTGTAGAGATTTTAGAAACAGAAAAATCAAATAAATGCTAAATCAATGCGATTAGTTCATTTCTAAATTTTTGAGGTAGATATGTTGTTTAATATGCATAACTCTTTATTAATGTAATATTCATTTTTTTCTCTAACTATTTCTATTATTTGTATTGTAGGAATGATGCTTAAAGCTTATGTGACAACTTGGAAGTCGCAACATTTTTACCTTATATTTGTTTTATGAGTTTTGATTTTAGATTATTGTAGCATTTTTATTTTTATTTATTGAGTTTGGATTACTGTAATATTTTTAATTGTCAGATAACTATAATATTTAAATTTTCTTTTCATGCTTGATTGCTATTTTGATTGTGTTTAGTTTCATTAGTATTTTTTTAGTTTATTTAAATTACCTTGTTTTGGTTGAATTTTTTACGCTATCATTGTTTATGAAAATGACAAACTATCATCAACTGGAAGAAAAAAGATCGAATTTTTTTTAATTTTATTTCGGGAAAATAAGGATTCATGTGGTAGTTTGAAACTAATCGAGAAAAGAAAAAAATATAAAATAAAATAATTGTTGACCCGGCCTGAACTGAGTCGGGAAGGATCGGTTCAGTTTCTATTACCGATCTGGTTGGGTCGATTTACAAAAATAGCCCAAAATCGGTTAAGTCGGGTCAAGTTGGGTTTGCATAAAAATTGGCCCGACCCAGCCCGTTTTCCACTCCAAGTAGTCCTTGTCGACTACTATATGTTTTTTAGGTATATCTTTGATGGTTCCTCCATTAAGGAGATATGTGATTCATCAAGCCTCTGGGATTGGTATGATTCCCCAATTGTAACATCAAAATCATTTAACAAGGATTACAGACATGGCAAGTTTGCATTATTTGCATTTTCCACATATGTGCATCTTAGAAGAATTACTAAACTGAAGAGGCTATTCACTAAAATGTATTTTGATGTAAAATTATAACAAATGTACGGTTCATTAACAAGTAATAAAGTAAAATTTTTTAAGTCCAAATATTGTCCCACAAGGATTCATTTAGTGCAATTTCTATTACCATGACCTTAATTGAAACAATAAAAATGAGAGTGTTTGCTGTGATGCAAATTATAAATAAACTAAATTACGTATGCATTTATAAGTGATTTAACTAACTAAATGCAAGTTGGAGTGTTCTAATGAATAATAAACGTACTAGGATTGCGAATCTCCATGCAATAATTCATTTTAAACTTAGTTTTACATCTTGACAACACGGTTGAATTTTGTCAATATTCATATTTTATTCATCAATCTCTCTCGAGTAATATTAAACCTATTCTCATATACGACCCGAGTATATTTCTATACTGGATGTGAATACACAAGAATGCATGAATTTTAATGAACACCTAAAGATGCAAATAGAGATAGCAGTATATTTATATCCCCTGTTAAACCCTACGATGGTTTGTACCATGTCGAGCCTATTCCCCTTCTTTTGAATGCATGAAATAAGCCACTAAATTCACATAATCACGTATTGTGGAGACAATAAATTTATATAAACCATTAAAATTCCAAAAATGTGTTTTCATGTCAAGAATGTAAAACTAAAGATTAAAAAGGCATATCACATGGTTCATTGTCCTCCTAGCACAAACAAATCTAGCCTAACATGGTAGAAAGAAGAAAACAAACTGAATAACAAAGAAAAGAAATCACCAATTTAAATTTTGAATTAAATATTTGCATCTTCAAGTCATTCTTCACGTTCTTACCTCAATCTCCCCTCTAAAATCACTTATCAATGTGTTATAATGCCTTGTCTCTCTTTCAGGATGGTCCTAGGGCTTTAAAAGACATCCCAATATTTGTTTTCATAGGAGTTTTAATCAATTACAAAAATCAGAATTTTCACGTCGAAAAAGTATTATGCGACCAAATAGTACAAACCAATGTAATCGCATAGTTCAAGAAAATTCAGGTCTCGAGTTACTGATAATCACCATGCAGTCGCATGGAAAAACATACTATGTGACCGCATAGTAATACTATCTTCCACAATTTATTGCATTTTAGCCCTCAAACTTTGTCTTCTCGTTTCTTGACCTCTTTTCTCATTTTCTCTTCTTCCAATACTTTATCTCTTCAATAAATTGGCCTTTCAAACTTTCACCTCTTCATTTTGTCTTCCAGGTCATCTTTTGACTATTTGCACTTTGGTCTCTGAACTTTTATTTTCTTCAATTTTGATCATTTTTCGCTCATTTCTTCTAAATCTAGTCATATTCATCGATGTTATCCTATAAAACACAATTTGTATAGAATTAGGCCATATTCTAACAGATTTACTAACAATTGTTCATATTTTGTGATCTACATAGGTGTAAAATGCACTTGTCAAATCCACCAAACTTGAATTATAGTTTGTCCGCAAACAAAAGTGTAGCTTACATCCATACAAAACATGGTTTCATAACTTGCCATGTCTCAGAATTAAAATTCAGTAATCAACACAATGAACAATCTCAATGGTACAAAATCAAATCAATCCCTACCTGTTATATGTACTACTAGACGTGTATGTGTGTAAACTCATCAAATCATATCAAGCTCATGATTGGTTCAACTTCCAACATGCAGTGTTCAAGTATTTCATTTCTTTACTCAAGAAATACACACTCCTTCAAACATGTTCTTTTCACTCAACTCTTCTGGGGTGTGTTCTAATGTTGAAGTTTAATTAATTCTAATCCTTACACTCTCTTAATTTGAATAGATCTTACTATTACGTAGTTCACCATTCACTAAGTAGATGTTCTCCTATTTTTGATTGCTTCAAACCTTTAAGATTAAACTAAGCTATTTCCATCTCTTTAAATGTATAGGGTATAGTTTTAGCAACCAAATGTTTTGTGGCTCAATTAATGCAATTGTGTTTTTCCTCACTTATACTTATTCTCTCTCTCTCTCTCTCTCTGGTATTTTTTCATTTGCTTTCTATATAACTCATGTAGCGAGTTTAGACCGGTGACTCCCAAGTCAATTGATCTTAGGGCACCAGATTTTTAACCATTCCATGCTTATTCACTTGAGTTATAAAGACTCGAGAAGATGATTTTTATTAGCTTCTTCACCTCTTGCTTTCTATATAACTATTTTAGCAAGCTTCAGTCCACTGACTCCCAAATCAGTTGACCTTAGGGCACCAGATTATCAAATATCCTTACCTTAGGGCACCAAATTTTCAAATATCCTTACAGGCTTACTTATCAAGCCATAAAAGCTTTGAGAGAAGTGTTACTCACATACAAATTGATGCTATGCCCCTTTTTTTAGACAATTAATTTCCAAAACCAACCCCTAACTTAAGACTTTAACTTCATCTTCTTCTCATTTGTTTTAGACAATCCACACAAGAAAATTTGATGCATGAAACCCCTATTCTGAACTACCGAAACATGGATTATAGATAAGTATAATAGAGGTTTTTTAAGGTACTATTCTGTTCAATTCTTTTCTTTTTAATGAATCAAATCTCCAACTTAACATATAAAACATGAGTGTTGTGCACAAAAAATGTTAAGTTTATCATAAACAAGTATTTGCTACTCTATTCGCGCACTATTTCCACTATTCCTATCTCATACTTATTCCAATATTCAACGTCATTTCCAGCAAGGCCATCAAACCCACACAAGCACGCAAAATAATAAATAAAAATAAATAAAGACCACAATTTTTTATTTTATTTTTTTTCACACAAACAATCATACAAAAAAGCAGTAAATTATACACAAATATCGATCAATGTTAATGTCGTTGTAAAGATTATGCCATTGCAAACTTATACAAAACACTGTCCTCAATGTAAAAGCAAAAGTAATTACAATAAGGTAGTAAGGATCAGAAACTTTTCATTGTATATGCGGATAGGTAGAAGGACCAGGTTGGTCCAGTTAGTAGATATCATGACAACTACCATTTTTCTTTATTGCTAAGTTTCAATTTTCTATTGCAAGATTTAAAATAAATATTAACGAGAGCGATTAAGGTTTAAATATTTGTAATGTATTCTCATGATTTTCTGATATTAAGAAGATTGAAATCTAGTTGTAGCCTTAAATGTGTATAGCACATCAATGTAGCTCAATGTAATGCTAGGATGTTAATGATGAGCCTAAGTAAATTGAATTCAATAAGTAAACATGCCAAGTTACTAATATTAGTCTTAAAATACTACCTAAATTTTGATAAAAATCATTAAATGCATAAGTTCTTAACCATGTTCCTGAATACTAATGCAATCCTTGAACATAGTTTAATGCAATAGCTAATCAAATAAGTGAAGATGGATAGAAGAATGGGTTACCTCTTATTAAGCGCTCGATTTATAGTCTAGAGCTTGACTTTTGGCACAAGTATGTTATAATACTTTGAATATAGCCTTAAAGGTCCTACTTAGTTTTCTCAATATGACCTTTTTTCATACGTCAACTTTCCTCCAAATTTTAATCTCACCCTTCCCTAAGTAGTATGACTATCCCTCATTTTTCTTTTAAATTCAACAATGTAGACCTAAATCTCCTCATAATCTCGTTTTACTTGTATGGAAGATTTATCTCCATATATATTGCACAAACCTCAATCTCATTGGAGTTAGTGTAAGTGGATTGAGAATTCACAATACAACCTTACAAGTGTTTGACAAATTCCGCAAATGAAAGGTGTCATGAATTACTCTGTCAACCATCTCAATCTGGAAATAGCTGCCTGATTTAGTAGGATATTTCATGGCTTTGAACACATTGAAAGAGACTCGCTCCTTTCCCTACCTTAGAATTAATTGATCTCGCTATACGACTATAAGAGCTTTTTCAGTAGCTAAAAATGATCAACCAAAAATGACTAGCACATCCTTGTCTTCCTCCATGTCCAGAATGAGAAATTCGTTGGAAATATAAGTTTCTCCACCTTTACCAAAACATCTTTCGTGGATGAGTAAGTAATCAACCAGCCAGTTGTAGGATTACCGTAGTTACCTTAGCTTCCCTCAATCCTAGTTTTCTAAAAATAGATGTGTCATCAAATTAATATTAGCACCCAAATCACATAAAGCTTTTTCAAAATAGCAATTTTCGATAGTGCAGGGTACAGTAAAACTCCCTAGATCTTTTAGCATTGGAAGTAACTTTTTCTGAATTCTAGCACTGCATTCTTCTGTCAACTTCACCGTTTCATGCTCATCCAGCTTGCATTTGTTGGATAGGATGTCCTTCAAGAATTTGAGATAGTAGGATATATGGGTAATTACCTCAGCCAACGAAATGTGTATGTGAAGTTTATTGAAGATATCCAAAAATTTCATGTGATGTTGATCCTCTTATGCTTTTTCAATCTTTGAAGGAATGGAATAGGGGCTCGTATGGATTGATAGGATTGGTTGCTTTAGCCCATGATGTATCTAGACCCTCTTTGGTAGATGTCTCTTTCGTCTGATCAGTCGACTCCTCATCGAAAGAAGGCACCATTTCTTCAATTGCACCTGATCTGTTCAAACGTATTTTTGGTAATTGAACCCCAATTCTTGTTGTAATTACTTGAACATGTTCCCTGAGATTCACTTTAATGCTCGGGAAAGTACTTGGTGTCTACCCTATCATAGAAAGTGCCATCTATCTCACTTGCGTTTCCAGGATCTTAACTGCAGCACCTTGATTTTGGAGAGTTGTTTCAATCTTTTCCAAGAACTTTGCAAACTTCTCTTCCAACTGAATTTTCTTATCCTATTGAAATTGCATCTAGGGTCTATTATGATTTCCAAATTGCTTTTTTTACGACCCATGAGAAATTTTGATCCCCTCTCCAATCGGGATTGTAAGTGTATGAATTTGGAATGTTTGTTGACGCTAACCCCATTACGTGTACTCTACCTATTCCATTTTCTGTGACAAAATTATGCACTCTACTATGCTGTGATCCACTCCACATTGTTCACGACTTGGTTTTTGTATTTGTATTGCATTTTCTGAATGTGAATTGCTTTCCATCTTTTGAAATAGGGAGTCTATTTTAGCATATAAGGCCGTGTATACATCTTCTTCATAAACCTTTGGTGATTTCTTTTGAACCATCAGAGGACCACATGGCTGAAGTAGTAGCCATTCTCTCAAATAATTCCAATGCTCCATCGACTGTTCTCATTGATACGAAGCCATTAGATGATGAATCTACTAAGCTTTTGAAAGATGGAAGTAAAATCTAGTATAGAAAAATTGTATTTGGGTCTTCTTGTCGAAACCATGTTGAGGACACTTCCGTAGCATGTTCTTGAACCTACTCCAAGACTTATCAAATGATTCAGATTTACCCTGACTGAATATCGATATGTCATGCCTCAATCTCACTACCCTGGCTAGTGAGAAGAATTTCGTGCAGAATTTATGAGCTAGCTCATTCCAAGTGACTTTGCTCACAATGGGGAGTAAATCCAGCCTTTTGAGTGATTTATCCCGAAGAGTATGTGGAAACAACCTTAGTCTAATAACATCGTCTAAAATTTCTTAATACGTATGTTAACACATATCCACGAATCAAGATATATGTGTGTGTGGATTCTCATTAGCCATTCCGTAGAACTGATGTCCATTCTGAAAAACTTGGATCACATTAGTTTTCCGCTAGAAGTTTAGCTACCCAAATGGGGAATACATAATACTAGATTGGCTTTGGATGACTAATGGCGTTCTGAAGTCCCCAAGTATCATATTTCATCCATCTTCTACCTCTACATCTAATGGATTTGTAGGACTAATCACTGGCTCGATTTGCTGATTAACCATTGGTACTTGCTATTTTTACTCTTTTGCTACGCTGCTCTTGCCTCACTTTGCCTACAATGAAAGGTACATTCAATTTCTAAATCAGCATGAATCAATTCACCATCACGCGACCTTTGCATACAAGACTTAAATGAAGAGCAATAGTCGTACTTAGATAAACTTGAGTAGAATAATAAAATAAAATTAATAAAATAAAAAGTTTGAATTAGTGTCAAAGTAAATAAAATCAAACTAAAACTCAATTCTCGACGGCAGCGTCAAAAACTTCATCACGAAAAAATATTTCGATGTAAAATCACCGTAAGCGTACGGTTCGTTAACAAGTAATAAAGGAGATTTTAAGTCCAATTATCATCCCACAAGGATTGATTTAAATCTATTTCTATTACTGTGACCTTAATTGAAACAATAAAAAATGAGAGTGTTTGTTTGATGAAAATTATAACTAAACTAAATTACGTATGCAATTATAAGTGATTTAATTAAGTAAATTCAAGTTGTGTTTAAATAGCAGTTGAAAAGTTCTAATGAATGATAAACATACTAGGATTGCGAAACCCCATGTAATAATCCCTTTAAACTTAGTTTTACACATTGACAACACGGTTGAATTTTGATGAATCAATATTCCTATTTTATTAAACAATCTTTCTAGAGTAATATTAAATCTATTCTCATATAAGACCTGACTATATTTTTATGACGGATGAGAATATTAAGAATGTATGAATTTTATGAACACTTAAAGATTCACATAGAGATAACAGTATATTTCTATCCCCCATCGAACCCTACGACGATTTATACCATGTCGAGCCTATTTCCCTTCTTTCAAATGCATGAAGCAAGCCCCCAAATTCATATAATCACGTGTATGTAAATTGTGGAGAAAATAAATTCATATGAACTATTCAAATTCCAAAAATGTATTTTAATGTTAAGAATGTAAAACTAAAGATTAAAGATTCATATCACATGGTTCATCGTTTTACTAGCACAAACAAATCTAGCCTAGCATAATGGAAAGAAGAAAACAGACTGAATAATGAAGAAAAGACATAACCAATTTAAATCTTGAATCGAATTATTGCATCTTGATGTCAATCTTCACGTCTTTGCCTCATTCTCCCCACTAAAAACCTTCATCAATGTGTTATAATGCCTTCTCTCTTTTAGGATGGTCCTAAGGCTTTAAAGGACAACCCAATATTTGTTTTTATAAGAGTTTTAATCAATTACGAAAGCCAAAATTTTCACTTACTTTTAGAGTACATTCAACACACGGTCCCTTTATCCTTTCTTATCTTTCACGACAAATTAGATAAACTTAGAAAAAAACTATACGTCGAAAAAGTACTGTGTGACTGCACAGTACAAACCAATGCAGTCGCATAGTTCAAGAAAATCCAGGCTTCAAGTTACTGAAAACCACCATGCAGTCGCACGGAAAAACATACTATGCAATCTCATGGTAATACTATCTTCAATGGTTTTTTGTGTTTTAGTTCACAAACTCCATCTTCTCATTTCTTGATCTCTTTTCTCATTTCTTCTTCTTCCAATACTTTATCTCTTCAATAAATTGGCCTTTCAGTCTTTCACCTCTTCATTTTGTCCTTAGTCATCTTCAGGAATCTTGCAATCACGTGAACTCAGAAGTCTAAAGAAATTATAAGAACTCTAGTTGCATTTTTTTGTAGGATTTTCACTCAGTTAATTGATTTGGATTATTGTCCTTTTTTTACTGTAGCAAAGTGCATTGGTAACTTTTCCTTGTAAAAATTTTTGGGATTTTTCACTAAATTCATCCATTATTTACATGAGTATTGTATATTTAGCTCAAGTTGATAAGCCCGCTTAATTGAAAACTTCGCAGTGTCAATGTACATTTAAAATAGTGTTACAGGCATTAATTTGTTAATTGGATATAACTTTGTTGACTGCCGAACCAAGATCAACCAAAGTTGTTTTATTGATGATATTTTCTCAATTACAAGCCACTCCATGGGTGTTTAAGGGTTTGCCACTTTCATCTATGACCTTATATGTTCCTGGACCAATTACTTCGATTATAGTGTATGACCTCATACCATTTTGGGCATAGTATCTTGAACATATTTTCTAGTTCGTAATTAAAAAAAATAAATAAATAAAAATTCAACACCAAATCTTCCGCCTTAAAATTTTTCTGTGAACCTTAGAATTGAAGTATCTTTCCATTTTTCATTGATATATTGTGAGCTTCATTTGAGAAGTATTTCCTTTTTTCTTCTAAGAGGTCTTAAGTATTCACGGCTTCTTCATTATGTTCTTCGTTAAAGTTCAGTTTCCTAGTTGAACCTAAACCTATTTCTATCGGAATCATAGCTTCAACCCTATATGCTAAAGAGAAAGGAGTTTCTTACGTGGCAATTTTGGTGGTAGTGCAATATGACTACAGAATTTATGGTAATTCGTCGGCCCATCAATAATTCCTTTTGCAGAATCAATCTTTATTTTTAGGATGCTTTTCAATATTTTGTTTACTCATTCTACTTGTCCATTAGCTTGAAGATAATATGAAGTGGAGAAATGTCTACGGATTCCTAGTTATTTGTACATAGCTCTCAATTTTTTTTCCTTTGGAACTATTTACTATTATCTAATATAATGGAGTTTGGTACTCCGAACCCAAAAAAAATACTTTTCAAGATGAACTTAGAACTATGGGCTTTGGTGATGTTTGTAAGAGGTTCTGCTTCAACCTATTTGGTGAATTGGTCTATTGGTATGATCATTAATCTCATATTAGATCTTTCTCTAGGAAAAGATCCAACAAAATTGATACCCTACTTCGTGAAGAGCCAATGGATATTGGTGGTAGTCAACTCTTGTGGTGGTTTTCAAGTATCGGTGTGGACTTTTGGCATCTTTTACATTTTTTGGCAAAATTTATGACATCTTTTCTCATGGTTGGTAAGTAGTAGCCTTGTTTCAAGGCTTTTTAGGCTAAGGAATGTCTGCAGTGTGATTTCCCCATATGCCGCCATAGATTTCTCTCGTTACATATATTGCTTCATAATTATTCACACATCTTGGCAAAGGGAGTGTATACCATTGTTTGAAGTAATACAAATCTGGCTACTTTTATTCATGATTTTCTTGCCTCTTTTTAATTCTTAAAGAGTACTTCATCCCTGATGTAGGATATATTATCTTATATCCATTAGATTTTGCTTAGTATCCCTAAACTTTCCTCCCTTTTTGATTAACTCATGGGTTTGACAATAATTCCATTCGATATGGTTTTGAATAACTGTACATTGTTCGTGCTTGCTAATTTTGATAATTTATCCATTTTTCTTCAATAGGGATCTACGAGAGCTTGAATGAAATGAGGTGATGTGACAAGTCCAAGACTTATTCAAGTATGCAACCGTTATTTTTTCCTGATTAGTGAACCTTCCGTTGACTTGATCTACCACTAACTTCGAATCACTCTATACCTCAATTTTCTGGGCATGCATTTCCTTTGCTATTGCAAATCGGCTAGCAAACTCTTTTATGCGAACCTAAGTGCACACTTCAATTTATGTCCACCCAGATTTGTTAAAATTATCCACAATCTAGCATTTCTTTCTCTTGAAGACCTGTCCATAAATTGTTTCCAAGTTTCCTGTTCATGTTCAAGCTCAGGAATGGGGACGTCTAGAAGTTCAATTTTGAAATTTGCTAGCGCTTACGCATTGATTGCAAATCGTCATTTACAGTTTATCTCGAATTGTTTTAATTCTACAACCCATTTCATCAATCTCCCTGATACATTGGGTTTTTCTAATACTTGTTTGAGTGAAAAATTTGTCAATACCTCAATACTTTAACTTTGGAAATAAGGTTGGAGTTTTTCCACAACGCTACTAATAAGGCAAGGGCCAACTTCTCCATATTAGGATATCTAGACTCAAGTAGAGTGATGCGAACCCGGTTAGGATGATCACTAACGAACCCATAAAAGATTGTTGAACCCCAGAAAAGCCAAGAATTAATCCCAGTTTATGAATTTGAATCCCAAGATGATGAACCAAGCAACCCCACAATAATAGTAATATGAAGGACCTCTTGATCACACAACCAAAGACTCACACCCGGATTTTGAATGCCACAAGGAAGTAAGCACCTTGATAAGTTCAAAAATTGTTCTAAGAAGAACAAAGATTGGAAAGCAAGAATTGCCTCTCAAATTAATTCTCAATAATGTCAAAGTTGTTCTTACAATAAATATGAGAAAGTATTTATACCAACCCTAAAAATATTGTCTTGGACGGAAATTATGCTCCAAGTACCAAAAAATAATAATTAGAATCAAATTTTATGGAAACTAGAAAAGTTACCAAAAATTGAAAACACGTCCCGAATTTTGTACTATGCGGCCGCATAGAGTATTTCTATGCGGTCGCATAGAAGAGTTGTTGCTGCCCAAAAATTTCCCTGCATGGGTCTATGCGACCGCAAGCCAGGATGTGCCGACGTGCTATGCGGTCGCATAGCACTAAATTTCAACTTCAACTTCGTCCGCTTCATTACGTTGATCCATTTCAATTTCGCTCTCAACCCCAACATGAAAGTTGCCTAGTTTTGCATCCCGAACATTGTCCCTTCAATAGTGGATTGAACAAGTAATCCCATCGCTTGATTTACCCACTTTGCCCTCGAACGTGTCATCAGTCCACCTTCAATACTCAACGGGTCTTGATTCGGACTTGCCTTTGTGACTTCCGCATCTTGGATCATATCATCTCTTTTCTTTTCAAAAGGATTCGTCCTCAAATCTGTACCTGTATAAAAAAGAGAGAGATTAGACACATTAAATGTAGCTGAAACATTATACTCACCTAAAGAACCACTTTGTATGCGTTATCGTTGATCTTTTCGATGACTTGAAATGGACGATCTCCCCGTGGCTGCAATTGAGACTTTCTCTGCTCTAGAAAATGCTCATTTTTGAAATGTACCCAGACCAATCACCTGGTTCAATTGTCATGCACTTTTTTCCTTTTTTTGCCATTGATGCAATAAGCTTACTCATTTCTTCAATTTGCATTTTGAACTTCTAGTAGAGTGACTTCACCAACTTAGCTTTTCTCTTTCCATCCAGGTTACCTCGTTCATTTACAGGTAAATGTAACAAATCCAAGGGAGCTAGTGGGTTAAACCTATAAACGATTTCAAAAGGTGAGAACGAAGTAGTAGAATGTACAGCTCTATTATATGCAAATTCAACAAAGGGTAGGCACTCCTCCCAACTCTTTAAATTTTTATTTATCACTGTGCATAATAATTGAGTCATGGTCCTATTGACCACCTCAGTTTGCCCATCGGTTTGTGGATGACATTTTGTGGAAAATAACAATTTCTTACCTAACTTACCCCACAAAACCCGCCAAAAACGACTAAAAAATTTTACATCCCTGTCTAACAGGATACTCCTAGGGGTCCCATGCAAACACACTATCTCTTTAAAGAACAAATCTGCTATGTGAGGGTGTCATCAATTTTATGACACGGTATGAAATGCGCCATCTTACTAAACCTATCTACCACCACAAAAATAGAATCCCGTCTTTTCTTAGTCCTAGGTAAACCCAACACAAAATCTATTGAAATATCAACTCGAGGTTCACTAGGAGTAGGTAACGATGTGTACAACCCTTGAGGTAAAACCTTAGATTTAGCCCCATTACAAGTTATGCATTGGCTACATATCCGTTCAACGTCACTTTTCATCTTAGGCCAATCAAAATGCTCTTCTAACATTTCTAAAGTTTTCTTAACCCTGAAGTGTCCCATCGAACACTTAGGATTACAAAACTTATTTTCACGAAACGAGTAGCCTTTATGTCTGAAGAACTTGTCTATAGCCCCCTTATCACATGATTTATACACATCATAAAAATCCAAGTCATTCACATACATATTTTTAATGTGCTCAAAACCAAGTAATTTAGAACTAAGAGAAGTTAGTAACACATACCTGCAAGACAAAGCATCTGCCACTACATTATCTTTACCTTGCTTATAGCGAATGACGTAGGAGAATGTTTCTGTAAATTCCATCCACCTTACATGCCTCTTGTTCAGTTTTCCTTGACCCCGCAAATGTTTAAGAGACTCATGATCAGTGTGTATTGCAAACTCTTTAGGCCACAAGTAATGCTACCAAGTCTCCAAAGCTCAAAGAAGCCAGTACAACCCCTTGTCATACGTAAGGCAGTTAAGAGCTGCTCCACTCAGCTTCTCACTGAAATAAACTATTGGCCTCCTGTCCTGCATCAATACTGCTCCAATCCCTATTCCTGAGACATCACACTCAATCTCGAACATTTTTTTCAAAATTTGGTAACGCTAAAATAGGTGCTTTACATAATTGATCTTTAAATGTATTAAATGACTGCTCCTGCTCACTACCCCAATGAAAACCCACGCTCTTCTTTACTACCTCAATGAGTGGCGTGGTGATTGTGCTAAAATCTTTCACAAATTGCCTATTGAAACTAGCCAACTCATGAAAACTCCTTACTTCGGTTATACTCTTAGGTATAAGTCACTCCTTAATAGCTTTTATCTTTTCATCATCAACCTCTATTCCATTGGCACTAACCACAAATCCTAGAAAGACAACCTTTTCCATGCAAGATGTACATTTCTTAAAATTAGCATATAGTTGCCACAAGCACTTTTCTTAAATGCTCTACATACTCATTTAGGTTTTTGCTATACACTAGAATATCATCAAAATACACCACGACAAATTTTCCTATAAAATCACACAAAACATGATTCATCAAACGTATGAAAGTGCTTGGTGCATTGGTGAGTTCAAATGGCATTACCAACCACTCATACAGTCCGTATTTAGTCTTAAATGTAGTTTTCCACTCATGACTTTCCCTCATTCTAATTTGGTGGTAACCACTCTTAAGATCAATTTTACTAAATATGAATGCACTATATAATTCATCAAGCATATCATCTAACCCTAGGAATAGGTGACGATACTTTACCAATATGTTATTGATGGCTCTGCAATCCATGCATATCCTCTATGTTCCATCTTTCTTTAGCACTAACAGAACTGGTACAGCACACGGACTCATACTCTCCCTGACATAACCCTTTCTCATCAACTCCTCAACTTGCCTCTTAAGCTCCTTTGTCTCCTCGAGATTGCTCTGATAAGCTGGTCGATTTGGAATGACAGCTCTAGGATAAAGTCGATTTGGTTCTTAATGCCTCGAATTGATGGTAACCTACTAGGCACATGCGAGTAAGCTGGACATTATTACAAGGAGGATCTTTCTAGGCTGATTTCTTTATAGCCAAATACTCGAGGAAGAAATCTATTTTCAAAATGAAATCATCCCCTTTACATTCTCAATTTTGGAAGGGAGTAGTGTCGTGATGCCATTGATATTAGAGAACCCATTGGTTTGTATACATGATGGCTCCTCTAGCTTTTGGTATGACAATTGGATGGGTGAGAGGGATCTTATTTATGCAAGCCTTATGGCAAAAAACCAGAATTTGAAAGTATGTGATCTTTTCACGAATGGTTGTTGGAATGGGCTACGTGAACTTGCTGGGGAAAAGGTTGCGGAAGAGATAGAGAATTCTGGGATTTTTTTATTCGTGAAGGACATGGCTCTTACATATGCAACCTCCCAAGCATGGGAATTGATTCGAAAAAAGGGGACACCATGCCATTGGAGAAAGTGGTTATGGTACTTAAAAATTCCAAAAAATGATGTCTTTTATCACATGGAGAACAAACATAAATTGCATTCCAATAGATGAAGTGGTTCAAACCATTGGGATACCATTGGCTTCTAAATGTGATTGTTGTACGGCTCCTTTGGTTGAGACTCTTGAACCATGTGTTGTGTACTGGAGAACTGGCCAAAAAGGTATGGGATTATTTTGAACTTCATCTTACTCTTGCTTTGTCGTATGTCCATTCTTGGAAAAATAGGATGAATCTATGGGGGTCAAAGGCATCTTCTACCTTACAGATTGGCATTTTATGCGTTATTGCACCATTTACGATTACTTGGGCTCTATGGAAAACTAGATGCAAAGCACATATGGAAGGACTAGTCATTCACTGGAAGAAAGTTATATAGATGGTAAAAACGTACTTGTCTCAATGCGCAAGCGTTATCTTCAATGTGAAGAGAACTTCAGATAGTGATGTCTGGTGTCTAAATTCACTTAATTGCCCGATTGCTTCCATTAAACATAATCGTGTACAAATGGTAGCTTGGAGGAAACCACCAAATCAGATTATGAAATTGAACGTGGATGGAGTAGCAAAAGGAACCCCAGGTCATCTGGAGGAGGTCGAATAATACGAGATGCAAAAGGGCAGTTCAAAGCAGGTTACGCACGGTATTATAGGATCACAACAAATATGGTAGCGGAAGTTAGAGCTCTCGAGGATGGATTGCGTCGTCTATGTAGAGACCTTAGTTTACAGAATGTCACGGTGGAATCGAACTCCAAGGTTTTAGTTCAATGGACAAAGTAAGGAACATACCCTTTGTGGCGCCTCCGAGAAATTTGGGATGACATTATGGCCCTCTTGCGTGTGTTGAATAGCACGGTTAACTGTGTATACCAAGAGGCCAATACAACAACAGATTTTCTTTCTAAGGAAGCTTCATTTGGAAACTCTGTGGATTATGCTACTATAGACCATGTACCGATATCTCTACGTGGTATTTTGCGTACTAATTGCTGGGAATTACCTCATTTTAGACATTAAGATTTTGATTTCTTATCTTTTATTTTTGCTTGTATTAGATCGTATTGTAATGGGAGTAGTACTTCCATATTTACTGCTTTCAATTTATTCTATGTAAAATTAATTGTAAGGGAAGTAGTACTTTCTCATTTACTGCTTGCATTGTTTTCAATCTCACATGTAACCATGGTATTCCTCTGCCACAAGTGAGGGCATATCAATAAAACTAAAGGAGGTACCGTTGTATTTTCTTCATTATTGTTTCCTATTTGCAATGTATTGTACAATATATTCTCCTTTTTATCATTTGTATGAAATAGGCTAAGTTAATCATGGTGGGATTTATGGTTGTTGTTTAATCTAGCCTCGATTGATTTTAATATTTGCCCTTTGATATTAATTTGCTTATTTTCATGTGTTTCTATTATTGTATTTCATACATTTTCATTTATATGACCAATGACTGATTGCGTTTAGTGAATTGCATATCGTTTGAGAGAATTTTGTGCATTTTAGACAAAATGGTAGAAACCCTAGGTTTGTATGGGGATAGAGATATACCCTAACCCTAAGTGACCCAATGAGCTATTTTCACAAAGATTTAATGCGATTGTTTGGTTTAAATCGACATAGCGATATAGTAGGTTAAACAAATCAATTAGGGTTAATTTTGCTCAAGAGAGGTAATTAACTAAAATTGGAAAATCAAGTCTAACGTAGTAAATGAGTAATTCGTTAATTGGTTTGTAGATAAATTAATTAGGTGACGGTTAAGCGAAAGCATGAATCTTAACCACGTTGTCTTTCGAAATTTTCAAGATTTTTATATTTTCTTATTTTTTAGGTTTTCAGTTAATTTCCTTATTTCAAAACCATATTTTTAATTGTGTATGTTTATTTTTATTGTTAGAATTAAATTAATTAGAGTTGTGTAATCTAAAGTAAACATTCTTGAAAGATCGACAACCTGGACTCAAAATGTCCACTCTATTACTTGAATGCGACCCTTGCACTTGTGGCATGTATTTTTAGCGAACAAGATTTGGGCACCGTTGCTGAGGAATGTTTTAACTTTGATTACCACTTTAGTTAATTTTAATTTTAACAATTTCTTTTTATTTGTTTTTAATTGCTTTTATTTTTGTATATTTTGGCTAGCCTCCATATTGTTAATCTATCTTGTGCTTGTATTCTCTCATTTTACTTTTCAAATATTTGGAGGATTCTAACTTTGGTAAAGTAACAAAATTGTTGCAATGACAAATCTCTATGTGCACAGTCAAGATATGGTTGGAGAATATCCAAGTTGTGAAAATTGGTACGCGGTGCATTGTAATGGGAATTGCTTGTTTTCACACACTAGTTTATACAAGCCGAAACTTTTGAGGTTTAGAAAATATTTGAGGTGTTGAAAACAACCCATTGACAAAAATGATGAAGGGTACATGCTCGCGGGAGATTTGGTACCTTACAATTGGGATGAGGACATCAAGCTTGTGGGAGATGGGCCTCCCCTATTGAACGAGATGGTACTTGCAAAATATTCCAAAAAACTTGCCTTGTTGGATGAAAGTGGTATGCTTATGGAAGATTACATGTATTGGGATGGATTTCAACAATGGGGTACAATCCACTTGAAGGAGTCAATGGGACCGACTTTTCACTGCCCGTTGATTTAAATTGTGGATTGATCATTCAATCCGAAGAAATATCAACGGTTGTAGAAGGGCTTAAAGTGAATGATAATTTAATCAGAAATGAACTGATCAAGGATGTAGGAATCAATGAAGATAAAATCAACATACATTCACTCGACTTCATTGATTGCATAGGAATTGATTTTTTGATTGAGTCTGATGAGGAGATAGAAATCTACATTGTTGGGTTTGTATAGGATAGAATGGGAAAGTCCTACACATTGAAAGGGGCGATGTCGAGGTTTGGAGATCAAATGAATGGTGTAACAAAGCCAAACGAAGAAAAATGGGCAAGGCATCCAAATCCTTCTTTTGATGCCTGTGATTCGATGGCCAAAGTTGAACTGAAGACTATAAAAAAGTGCTTATTGTGAGGCACTTTTTATAGGCACTTTTTATACTTTTGTTTAATTAGCTATAAATTTTTTTGTAGGAAATTTTTGAAGCACCACATATACATGGTTCCTCACAAGTTTGGGGGTAAATTATGTACAAGGTCATTTTCCAAAGTCATTGAAAGCATCACAAGTCCAAGTCAAGCGTTGGTACCTCTTCACAAATATACAACTGGGAAAGTTTCATTGTCCCTCTCCTCTTTTCTTCATATTGTTCTTTACACATTGAGGACAATATGTGATTTAAGTTTGGGGGTGATTGTGCTTAAATTGGCGATAGTGTTGACATGTTAGATAGCCTTACCGGCTTAGCATGGTTTTGATGTTTAAAATTGTTATTGATTCATGAGCTATGCATGACCAATTATGCTATTTGGGGCTCTTTATTTTTTATTTTATTTTTATTTTTTCAAAAAATTGCTTATCCATTGTAAGACCTTGAATTACTTTGAGCACAAATGTCATGATTAATTTTTATCTGGATGTGGAAAATTTTTGATTGATGGAGAGAATTTTGAAGTGGTAAGTACTAGGTTGTGAATTGCTTGAAAATTTATATCAACTTATACTCTCTCATCTTTCATTTAACCAAACTGTGAGACAAGTTTGGGGTGGTCGAGTCAGTGAAGGATATTATCTAGAAGTTTGTGATTCCATGCTAGGTAATGACCACATACTAGGGATCTAAGTCCCATTTTTGTTGTGCTTGAAAAAAAAAACAAAAAAAATGTTATTGCACTTGTTGAATCTTGGGCCTCACTTCGTAGGCTTTTTTACTCCAATTATTAAGTCCGTAGCGGTATCTTAAAACTCGGTACCCTTTGGCCTAAACAGCCGAAGAATTATTGACCTAAAGCTCGCTACAAGGGTCAAGAAGAAAGCCTAAGGGAATAAGGTAAAACATGGGATTTGACTTAAAAAAAAAATATTTTTATGAAATTGTATTTGATATTTGGGCTTTGATAACTAGTGAGTTTGAATTACTTAGTATGAGCTTGAATGTGGAAGCTCTCATTAGTGAAGAATTATCATATGACTAGATGTTGAGATTGCCAGTTAGATCAAACCAAACTTGAGCGGAAAAAGAAATGCGCGACTGAGAACAACCTTTAGATTTACACCCCCAAGGATAGAAAATGAATAGCTATTTGAGGAGTGTGAATCTCATGAGTGGGAAAGGAAATATTTGATCACAATGGGTCAGGTTGGAGCCAATTTGAAGATTTTTTCGTCTTGACAACTTTTTCCTAGTTTAAATAATGGTTAAAGTGACGTTACACACATACACACCAATCAAACATTGGATAAGCTCAAATTATTTTTGTTAGCATTATTTGGAGCATATTTGTGAATTGATTATACAATTTTACACTCTTTGATATTTTAGGCAAGTTATCTAATGTGTTGATCAATATCAGATATTCTTGATTATGTTGTAGATAATCTTGCTCGGGACGAGTAATAAGTTCAGCTCAGGGGTATTTGATAAGTGTGTTTTTACACTTTTTTAGTATCTAAATATGATTATTATTGATGAAATGATAGAAATTCTACTCACAATTAAGTAACATTTGCTTTTGCAGGCCAAAAATCAATCAAGGTAAAAGAACAATGCAAATGGAGTAAAAAGTGACCATACAAAATCGTGAAGTTGGGGACCAAAATGCATAAGTATTGAAAGTTCAAGGCCTTGGGATTGCAATTTTTGGAGGGTGACATTGAAAGAAAAGTCAAAATTCGAGGATCAAATTTGTGCAAGTTCAAAGTTAAGATATCTAGAGTGCAAATATGGGGTGCAAATAATGAAAAATGGGAGGTGGCACTGTAGCAACGCCGCAGCGCTACAATGCTGCCCAATTACAGAGCCATGGCGCTGCAACGCCACTTCAAGTCATCGCAGCTACGAACTAGGACCTGTTTGGCTAGATTTTTTTTAATTGGGGACCATTTTGAAAGCAACCAAACACGATTTTTGGGCCCTTTTAAAGGCAAATTCAACCATCTTTTCCATTATTCTTCAACTTGGAAGGAAAACCCTAGCATCCTTCTCTTTCTTTTTACTTTCCTTTTAATTTTTCTTTCTTCTTCTCTGTTTCTTTTTCTTTTTCTTTTTCTTTTTCTCGGTAATTTTGGGGGCAAAATCTAAGAGCACAAGGAGAATATATTTGGAAGAGAAATTTTGTGAAAAATCATGATCAAGCTATCAAGAATTCAAATCCAAAAGGGTTTTATCTTAACTCTTGTATTTTCTTCATTATTGTTTCCTATTTGCAATGTATTGTACAAAATATTCTCTTTTTTATCATTTGTATAAAATGGGCTAAGTTAATTGTCGTGGGATTTATGGTTGTAGTCTAATCTAGCTTGATTGATTTTAATATTTGCCCTTTGATATTAATTTGTTTATTTTCATGTATTTTTACGATTCTATTTCATGCATTTTCATTTATATGGCCAATGAATGATTGTGTTTAGTGAATTATACATCATTTGAAAGAATATTGTGCATTTTAGACCAAATGGTAGAAACTTTAGGTTTGTGTAGGGTATAAAGATATACTCCTTGCCCTCGGTGACCCAATGAGCTATTTTCACAAAGATTTAATGCGATTATTTGGTTTAAATCGACATACAGATATAGTAGGTTAAACATATCAATTAGGGTTAATTTCGCTCGAGAGAGGTAATGAACTAAAATTGGAAGATTGGGTCTAACATAATACATGAGTAGTTTGTTAATTAACTCGTAGAGAAATTAATTAGTTGACAGTTAAATGAAACCATAAATCCCAACCACGCTGTCTTATGAAATTTTCAAGATTTTTATATTTTCTTATTTTGTTGGTTTTTAGTTAATTTCCTTATTTCAAAACCATATTTTTAATTGTGTGTGTTTATTTTTATTGTTAGAATTAAATGAATTAGAGTTGTGTAATCTAAATTAAACATCTTCGAGGGATCGACAACCCGGACTCAAAAGATCCACTTTATTACTTTAACGCGACCGGTGCACTTGCAGCATGTATTTTTAGCGAACAATTCCCACTCCATACAATGAGATCGTGGTTATCTTTGATCTAGTTTCCGCAAATGACATAAATTTCTTGACTTCTAAATGATTCTTCTCACATAACTAGTATTTTTCCCTCCTAAGCTCACTAACTTGATTCTCTGGAAGGAGCAAGAGGAGAAATGACTATTTGGGACAAAACTATTCATATTTTTCATGCCTAATCCTTCCTTTGACTCTAACTATTATAGATGTTTACTAAACCCTTGGGAATGGTGAAGTCTGTTTGCTAATGACATCTATTGATTAGCTGACTTCTAACTAATTTTTTTATCTTTTCATATTTTATTCATCAGTTTAAATCTCATTTTTGATAGAGCATTTTGTTGTCTCATCCTTCTCCTATAAAAGGAAAGGCTTCTTGTATAGTTTAAACACACCTGAAAATAAGCAAATATTCTTCACTTCTCTCTTCTTTCTCCAACTTTTCTTATTTTCAGCACTATGAATTCAAGAAGGGGATAAATCAGAATATCGAGGAAAAAAAAAAAAAGATCAACTAAGAGGAGAGTAAATATTGGAGGAAGCAAAATATATGTTTTATGTGATGTTTGCGATTAAAAATACGCTATCCATATATATAGGATTGGCTACTTATCCGTTCCCAAATTTCAAAAACAATTTCTAACAAAGACAAAGTCAGCTCTAATACCACTATTAGAATTTAAATATATTCACATAGTGAAGTTAAAAAATAATTTCAATTCCCTTCAACAATCATCTTTGTATTTAACTAGAAATCATGATTGGAATTATACTTTTGGTAAACCCTCAATCTCCTTTGAGAATCTTGGTCATGAACAATTGCGATCTTTGCTCCTTTTTGTGAATCTTGATCTATCATGATCTTTCCACACATGAGAACAATAATGTGAGATTAGAATTTCTCTTTCTTGTGGTAGGACGATCATGATAGTGTGAGATGTGTGTTAAATTGCAATAGCAATTTTAATTGCTATTGTGATAACTTACGAAAAACTCAAACCCTAATTATTTATTTATGGATATTTAAGTAAATTTATCCCATCTATTGAACATTAGTTAGCCCAATATTTAATTAATCTAATTAGTTAAACTTGGTCCATAAGATAATTAATCAAATCAATTAGCTTAAGCATATTAATAAACAATCTAATTAATTAATTAATTATACAAATGTGCAACACTTATAAATTAAATAATTCATAATATCATTCTTCTAGTTCCATTTTTGTGTATGGCCCATTAGGTTCATGATGACGATATTGGACGACATTAATTATTATTTTGATCTAATAAAAACAAAATGAATTAAAACTCCCTTTTAATTTAACATTCGTCGTCCCTAATTGATATTCACAATGTGTAAAGACAATAAATATAATGAGAAATATCATGTGGTGTGACAAAATCAAAACTCGTTTATTTATCATGAAACTATAATAATATTGTTAATATGATCCAATCCAATCAATCATTCATCGTCCCTACTTGATATTTACATGTAAGGATAATAGATGTGACGAAAAATATCGAGTGGTGTGACAAAATCAAAACTTCTTTGTTTATCATGAAACTATAATAACTTCGTTAATATGATCCAATTAATTATGAGATATGAAAGTGTGTTAATCTCCATTATCAATCATATCTTCACCCCACTCTAAATTCAATAAATGTCGAAACTCTTTTCAACTAATTAATTTACATTGTCCAAGGATTTCGATATCAACTAAGAGTGACAAATTTTCCATTGATCATTTACAGACTCCATATAATTATTAACATACACGAACAATATCGTATTGGCAAATTTTGCCAGAGCAACATCCGATATCATCTAAGTATGATTGTCTTTAGATAAAGTACTATAATGACCTCAAGTCAAAAGATCAATTCCAATACCAAACATTAAATATTTAACCCCCGACACTCAAACAATTATCCATGTGGAATCTCTTCAGGATGTTTCCAATGTTTTGCTCTCTTAAAAAAACATCCATGTATCCATTTAAATGTTACTACATTTTAGCTTGTGAGATCATCTATTCTTTATAAGTAAGAAATGTCGCACTTAATGGTTTTTGTAATAATGACATTCATATCTCATTATTATTTACAACCACTGATAATTTATGATAAAATCATATGTACTTTGTTTTTCTCACAATCACAACTCCTCGTGATTAACAAGTTATTAAGACTTGAATCTATGGACTCTATGAGATTAATTCGTGAGAATAATAATTCAATTAAATAATAGTTCTGCCATAAACGAAATGCATTAATCATATTAAAAATGTTTATGTCCAAAATTGATTGAACCTAGTGCATAAAACTTGCAATCCAGATATATAGGATTGGCTACTTTACGTTCCCAAGATTCTAGAATATTTAGTCACACTGAAGTCAAATAATATGTCTTACATGTAAAACCATAACATGAAAAGCATGAAAGTACTTGTGCAAGTAGTTAAGAGGTGCCTGGCTTAAGAAATTTAAGTGAGGGATTGAGGCCATCCCACGGGCGTGTCCTGACTGGAAGTGGTGGCATCATAGGTGGAGGGCCTGTGAAGCGATCCACAGGTGAAAGCAGCCCTAACTGCCTCTGTGCAATGCGATGGACAAGAAGAAGAACTAGCAGTTGCAGCAATAGTAGTACTACTCGAGCTGAATCCACCACAAAAGGGTAGGCTAAAGGAGGAGTGATGGAGGGTTGTGGGACCTATGTGGCAAGGGGAGGCCACCGTCAGACATTCACTGCCATCATCATTGGTGACAGCACCAATGCCGGCATTGGCTCCCTTGAAGCTGCTGGTTGGCACTGGCATAGCCCGTTTTCTTCCTCGAGCACAAAGAGGACAAACATTAATTCCCTGTCGAAACGAAATCAACTTAGCACATACATGTTTTGCACATTGCAGCACAAAATAGCACGTCAGGAAAAATGTAAAAAATTTATTAGCAGTTTTATTCTGCGTGTGACCGACAATTGTGAGGCAGGTCAATTATTAACTTAGCCAAATACGTGTGGCAATTACATAATTAAACCATTAAAAGATAAAAGATGTGGCTAAGTATGAATTCAGATGCTTTTATTATTGCAATGTAATGTTAATTTTGTGGATACGATACATTAAAAAGGTTAATATTTGGTAACCGTAGGGTAAAAAATAAGAGGGTTATTTCAATAGCTGAAGGGAATAAGAGGGTAAAGGGTACCGGCAAAAAAAAAAAAAATAATAAATAAATAAATAAATAAAAATCTTCAGTTTAATGAAACCGAAGAATCTATCTTGTTACTAAAATAAATTTACACAAATTAAATAATGTTATTAATCTTTTATGAGTTAGTTACATCCGAGAGAACATAAAACACAGTAATAGGTGTCTAAGATTCTAAAAATAGAAGTATAATCAGTAACAAAACAACTTTTACAATAATTAAATGCTGCCTCGCTATTCACAAAGTTATAGCACTTAGCATCAACGTTAGCGGATTCTCAATAGTGGAGTAACTTGACCCCAATGTCGTGAAGGACATAGTACAGGGTGACATGAAAAAATACATACGCTGCTGATGGTGGTAGTGTTGGTGGCAGAGCGGTAAGTGGTGCCATCAGGCTCGACGATCCATCCAGCTTCTTGGGCAAGATGACGGAGGACTTGGTTGTTATCAGCACGAGGAGACAGGCGGTAGCCACCGTGCCTGCGGAGGCCTTGGAAGATCTTGGTGGCGATGGATCTCCTCTGCTTCTCTCTCATCTTGGTCCACTTTTTTTCATCCTCGCTTCTTACATTATCATTTCCAGTATTCTCTCTCTCGAGACAACTTTCCTTCATGTTTTCCCCAGCTTATGAAGTTTGATGAACTTTCGAAAGTGGAGTATAAAACGTGACCTCCACGCTTCTATTCTCTCTTGTAAGGGTTCAGAAGCTTTTGATGGACAGTAAACTGAGAAGATAAAAGAATCATATATATTGCATGGTTGCTGTACAAATAGCGCAGAAAGAAGGGAGGTTGATTCACGTGCAAGGAACCATTCTTTTTTTTTTCTTCCTTTTTTTATTTTATTTTATTTTTTTGCTGGTAATAAATGTTCAATGAGAATTAGAGAGTGTAAATACAACATATTTGTCATCGACATATAAACAAATAAAAACAAAATATTTGTCACATATTGTAAATATATAAAATATTTATTAATACTATTATGCATGAAGCCGAAAGAAATTAATGCCAACTCAAAATTTTTAGGCCATTTCTTTGGTGCTTATTTAAGACCATATAATGATTTTACTCCCTTGCACATCTTATGTTCATTACCAGGTAGAAAAATCCTTTCGATTGTTTGATATAAACCTCCTCATCAAGAACCTCATTTAAGAATGCCGTTTGATATTCGTTCGATGAACATGTAATTCATATGTGAATGTTAATGCGAAAAATATCTTAATTGATATTGGTTTAGCTACTTGTGCATATGTATCAAAATAATTTATTCCTTCATTTTTCATGACTCATAATGAGAAACCTTTGTGAATTTTAATGGAATTCTATTCAAGATTCTACACGTACTCAACAAAGCTTCACCATAAATTAAATAACAACTTAACATAAGATAATATGACATTTATCATTTCGACTAATGCTCAATTTTTTCTTTCATTCAAACCATTTTATTCTAGTGCTCTAGATGCATAACACTAATGTACTATGCCTTCTTGTTTACAAAATAAATTAAAATCATTAGATAAATATTCACCGCCTCTATCACTTCTCAGTGTTTTCAATTTCTTGTTTAAGTGATTTTCAACTTTATTTTTTTCGATTTTAAACAAGCTAAATGCTTCAAGCTTATGTTTCATCAAATAAACATATGTATATCTTAAATAATTATCTATGCTAATAATAAATTACATATTTCCTCCCCTATTAAACAGCCCATTCGATTCACATTTATCAATGTGAACAAATTCTAAAATTTGCGAAGCCCGTTGTACACTTTGATAATGCTTATTTACCATTTTATATTCTGTACAAGTTTTACATTTATATGCATTATTTGTATTATATGAAATCATATCATAATTTAACATTCCTTTCATAGTACTAATACCTTGGTGACCTAATTTACCTTGCCATAACGTAAAAGTATCAACTAAGTGATGAGTTCGTTTCAGTCAGCATATTAATGCTGCTTAATCTCGATACTTCGTTTGATTCTTAAAGTTTTAGATAATTTTGATTTGTATTTTTGTACTGTTTTACAGGTTAGGTAAATTGATGTGAATATGTAAAACCTGGAGAAATGGGTGATTTTGGCATGAATCAAGGAAAAGTTGATGTGAATTTGGTGAAACTTAATGATTGGAGGCTAAATTGAAAGTAATGAGTGAATAACACTGAAATTGGTGAAATCCAAAGTTTGAGTACTCAGTTGCAATATTTTAACAGTTGATTTGAACCACAAAATAATAATTGAACAGTGCTAAGAGTCAATGGGATGCAATTTGAAGTAAAATGAGCGAGATATGATCAAAATATTTTCACAAATCAGTTTTCAACCGCATAGTATGTTCAAGTTTTTTAGCTGGAGATTGATACCTATGTTTGATATAGTAAACATTTGAGTTGGAAAAACCTATCTAAAGTATACTGTAGCTCTTTATCTTTCCAACGCACTCTGAATCACCTCAATTTGATAGTGTGAGTAAAAGTTATTATATAAATATTGAATGATATGCAGTGCTGAACGTTTACCCTAAAGTGGGCACTGCAATGCAATTGTTGCTGAATTTTCAACAGCATCGCAGCTTGCAGCTCTGCGCTTGTGGCGCCAGTGCATCGCTGGACAAGAAAAAGATCTTTGATTTTTTTAGACTCTTTTCTTGGCCCAATCTAATCCCTGCCTTTCCAAGACTTCAAGATATTATAAATATAAGGGAAGATTGTAGCCAAGGCACCAAACCTTCCATTTATTAGCAGACTTCACCCAAACCTTTCGTTTGTGACACCGGAGATGCCAAACCTTAAAAAAATTTGCATCTGGAGTCCAAATTTACAGAAACTGTTAGTTTGATTGTTATTGACCAAAAATCAAAGACCTGACTAATTGTTGACTGATTTTTAAAGGGGCAAATGTGTAACTTTACATTTTCATATAGAAAACTAAAAATAAAAGAATTATATTAAAAACCAAAACACCCAAAAAAAAAAAAAAAAAAAAACCCTAGTCATTTTCCCCCCCCCCCCCCACACCCTTTTTTTTGAAAATGTTAAATTTTAAATTTTAAAAAAAAAAAAAAAAAAAAAAAAAATTAAAAAAAAAACCAAAAACCCCAAAAAAAAAAAAAAAAAAAACCCTAGTCATCTTCTCCACTCACCCCCACATCCCCACTTTCCACCCCCATCAAAACCAGAAACCAGTTTGCCAATAAATTCTATGAGAAACCCTTTGATAAACCGCTATGACCTAATTAAGAACACACCAAATTACCATTGAAATTAATTACTCACACGCCCACACAAAAGAAAGGCATATGCAGAGGCAAAGGTTGGATTATTAGCACCAAGTATGAGGGAAAAGAAGAAGGGCAGTTGGGCATTATTTAAGATGAAAGATGAGGCCACCATAGTAAATAGGAGAGAGAAAGTTGAAAAGCTGTAAATAATTAATAGGGGTGGTTTTCTGAAGAAGGTGATAATCAGATTTGATGGTTCATTCTTGGTGAAAATTAACAAGAAAAGAATCAAAGATACATCATAGTAATTCTTGCCCTAAAAACCCTTTCCATCTCGTTTGTGATGAAAAAGAAAAGAAAAATACACTCATATCATATCTCCCCACCATCAGTCTCTTCTTCACCTTTCTCGTACCCTTATTTTTTATGAAGACACAGTCAGATTTCTCTATCTCTTCTTTCTTTTCTCTGGAAAAGTGACATAGCCAGAAAACCTTGAGAAAACTAGTGTTTGGTTGCAGCGTGTTTTGGTGGCCAGAGGTCTCTTGATGAGTAAGGAAAATGAGTTGCAGGATTTGAAATTAACTTTTGAGATTTTAGTGAGGCTTCCGGCGAGGATGAGAAAGTCAGCAAGATTCCAATTGTTGATTTTATCGGTAGATACCTAGTTTTTGGTTTGGAAAGGGAGAGGGGAGGGGTGGGGGTGAGTGGAGAAGATGACTATTTTTAAAATTCTTTTATTTAATTTTTTTTGTATGAAAATGTAAAGTTACACATTTGCCCCTTTGAAAACCAGTCAACAATTGGTCAGATCTTTGATTTTTGGTTAATAACAGTTTTCATCAATTTGGACTCTAGGTGTGAATTTTTTGAAGGTTTGGTACCTCTGTGGCACAAACAAAAGGTTTGGGTCAACTCTGCTAATAAACGAAAGGTTTGGTACCTTGGCTACAATTTTTTCTAAATACGAACCTCAAGGCCACTTTTGAAAGAGAATTGAAGAGGACGAGATTCAAAAAATAAAAAAAAATAGACAACTTGGCGACGAAGATTGATTCAACCATCCAAAAAATAGTTTTACCTCATTCTCTTCATATATTCTTTATGAATTGTATAGATTTCATGTCTTATAAATAATTTTCTAGGGTTTGGTCAACCAAAACTTGAGGATACGAATTATATAACGATTTTACTCACTTGCACTTCTTATGTTCATTGCCGGTAGAAAAATCCTTTCTATTGTTCCATATAAACCTTCTCATCAAGATCCCCGTTAAAGAATGTCATTTTGATATTTATTTGATGAACATGTATGTCACATATGGATGTTAATGCGAATAATATCTTAATTAATGTTGTTTTAGCTGCTTGTTCATATGTAGCGAAATAATTTATTCCTTAATTTTCATAATTCATAAGGAGAAACCTTTGTGAATTTTGAAGGAATTCGATTCAAGATTCTAATGCACTCAACAAAGCTTCATCATATGTTAAATAGCAACTTAGCATAAGATAACATAGCATTTATCATTTTGACTAATGTTCTATTTTTTCTTTCATTCAAACCATTTGGTTGGGGTCTCTAGATGCATAACACTGACCTATAATGCCTTGCTGTTTACAAAATGAATTAAAATCATTAGAAATATATTCATCACCTCTATCACTTCTAAGAGTTTTTAATTTTCATCTTCATTTTTATAGATTTTAAACAAGTTAAATGCTTCATGCTTATATTTCATCAAATAGACATGTATATCTTAAATAATTATCCATACTGAATTATATATTTCTTCCCATATTTAAAGTAAGGTCCCGAATTTTTATTCTTAAGTTGGTTGATGTAGCCCATTTAAGAAATGAGCTATGGAAGCTCAGATCATTTAAGATTATAAAAGCCTAAGCCATAAGTTAATTAAAAGTCCAACAATTTAATAGATAAGTTTAAGTAAATTTGATTATAAAGATTTAAAGAATAACTTGGTTGCCACAATGATCATCTACATGATATTTCATATAGACAATCCAAGTTTAAATCACAATGTAGATGTTTTTATAAAATATTTTTACAAAGTTATTTTTTAGTTAAAAACTCCTCATTTTGCACATTAAGAACAATTATATCAAGTTAATTGGATCAAATAATCATTTTATTATTGGGCATTGATAAAGATAGGTTACAAAACATATGAATGCCTTGGTTCATTTTCCTTTATTTCATTATGTAAATGTTTTGTAAAACTTTTTTATATGAATTATTTTTTTATGGCTTAAAAACTCTTTAAATTCTTAGTTAAATATCCAATTCAACAAAATTAATGATAACACAACTCCTCCATTTAATTTTTTATTAAAAAAGAAAGTTACAAGAATAGGAAAGTTACTTTTTCACCACACCTCTCCTCAAATCTGAATTTACTCTTATTTTCTCTTAAAAATATATTTTTATATCAAGTTAAGCTTAAAAAAATAGCAAGGGTGTGAAAAATTAAGGCTTTTCACAGAATTCAAGGTAGGTAGAGGTGCAAGTGTTATTTCATTTTTGAATTATGATTTTTCATTAAAGTTTGAATGAAATGGTACCTCTAGGTACGGTGCTTCGGCACTACTATAGTTTGAATGATCATTTTCCTACTCTATGTGTTATGATAATGCTATAGATATTGGATTTTGCCAAAAATCCATCTACGTGCAACGGTATGAATCTATAGTTCAAATCATCTAATTTGATAACAAAATGCAACGATGATATCTATGGAGTTTCAAACCATGGTTAGTTCCCTTATTATAGGTTGATTTGATTTGTTTGGGGGGCGTAGATGATGATAGCTGGAGATACAACATGCCATTGGAAAGCCGGTAATTTAATGTCTTTAATTCAATAATGAAATGTTTATGTTTTCTTTTGGATAGATTTTTATGGACGTTGTATGTGGAAATATTCTATGAACATTTCTTTATGAATAAGTTATGTTTAAAAGTAGATATGTGTTATAGAAATTAACTTACAAAATACTATTTACAAAAAAAAAAAAAAAAAAGTACTAGCGATTTAATGTTGCTATTTCTTTAAATTTTTAGCTTTTGCCTTGATTTTAAAAATTCATAACTTAATCGTTATTTAGAATTCTTAGAAAATAACAGTGGCGATTGATAACCTCACAGGTTTCTATTGAATAAATTTGGAATCATATTACTGTGATGTTGGTAGATTTTTATATGTCACTTAAAAGTAAACTGCACAGGATAGTGTTGCTATTTTTGGCTTCTGCCCTCGGTTTCAAAAATTCATAACTCAATCGTTACTTGAAATCTTTGGATGAATCCAATGGGATTTGATTAGCTACTAAATAAACTTGAAATCATGTTATTTTGATATCTGTGGAATTTTATATGTCATTTAAGTGAACTGCATTGTTTCACCTTCCAACCGAGTCGGTACGAGGTTTTGAAAAATTATTTTAATAACTCATACGTTGTCGACGGAAGTCAATTTTTGGATATATCTTATCATAAGGAGTTTCCTAATTTACTTTAAAATTTCATGAATTTTTCGGAGTCAATAGCTATGTAAACTAACTTATTTTGGCACTTGCCATACAAGATAGAAAAAGAAAACAGGTTTGTTTTATTTATTGTTAGTGGTGTTTGAAAAATATTTTAACTTCTCAAATGTTGCTGGCGGAATCTGATTTTTAGATATTCCATAATATAAGAAGTTTGCTACCATCCCTTAAAATGTTGTGAAGTTTTGAGATTAATAACTATGTAAATGAATTTATTTTTAACATTTTCCATTTGAGAAAGAGAAGTCAAACAACATATTTATATTTTCTACCTAAAACATTAACGTCAATGGTACAGGCATGAAAATCACTCCAAAGACCTTTTGAATTTGTTTCTTTTAAGTATTAAATCGTGTTTTGTTGTGTTGTTAGAATAAATTATATAAATATATAATACTTAGGTAAATTTTATAGTAATTCATTATGTATTCCAAAAAAAAGAAAAAGAAAAAAGTATAGTTAATTAAACTAAATTGTTATATTAATATTAAGTCTAGACTAAGTTACAGTTGTTTGAGTGATGTTTTGGTCCATACAGGTTGGGGCGTTACAGCGTAGTATCAGAACATGAGTTTAGTCGATTCTCTAGACTTGTTTTTTTTAAAAATATATTAGTTTCAGTACAAATAGGAAATTTAAAGATGAGAAAAATGAAATATTTAAGGTACTTCATGGCATTTCGCATCCATCAGTCAATCTCATAATACGACCTAGGTACGTTTAGCTAAGCAAAGTTAAAATCTTTATTATGAAAAATGTTATGATTCATTAGTTATGTTTTCCATGTTTCTCTATGTTTTACATTTTTCTTTATGTATATCTTTCATATAAAGAAGAAAGTAATTTGAAGAAAAATTTGATATTTAAAGGACATGTATTGGGTTAGAACTTAATGTTTTGAGCCACAAATGACGAAGAAAAGACAATTCTTGGAGAAGGAATGATAACAAAATTCTTGGAGAAAGAATCATATTAATCAATAGGAGATGATATCCGAGCTTACCTAGATTTTGAGGTAAACGAATCCTTAGACCTTGACAATCATATACGAAGCGTATACTAGCATCTGCAAACATAATAATAATAACAATAATATAAAATAATCCTAGTCAAGTTGAAAAATGATTCCCTTTTTTTTCCAAGTATTCTAGTAATGGTAACTTAAGTTAATGAGAGATATTATATCTTATTTCTAGGAAAATGTCTCGAGCAAATCAAAACAATTTGATAAGGGATCTCCTACAAACGGTTCAAGATCTTGGTAGGCTGAATCAGAATCTAGCTCTACCCATACCATTAGCTCTTATTACTCTCTCGACTCATGCCTCGGTAGTTGAGTTATTTCGAAGGCATAAGTCCCCTACTTTCGATGGAGCATCTGGTCCGCTAGTAGTTGAGGAATTGCTTCGTAAGTTAGAACAAATTTTTTGATTCATAGATTGCATTGACTCCTAAAAGGTCCAGTGTACGAAGTTTATGTTTACCGGTAATACAAGTCACTGGTGCGATTCGATGTCCCAAACTATGACCCTGGAGCAGCAATTGGCATTAACTTGGGGACCATTCAAGGAAGAAGTGATGGACAAGTATTTTTCTCACTCTCTAAAGGATTTCAAGGAAAGCAGGGCAGTATGTCCCTGACTAATCGATGCGTGCTATCACTGGCACTCCAAATTAAAATCTATACTTCTTAAATTTAATGTAGTAGCGAAAGTAAGAGTTGATCCCACAAAGAGTGATTAGTTTATTTTCTATGCTGTATTAACTAAAATGGGGGTTTTGATTTTGAAACAATTAATTCTTAAGAAAAACAACTAATATCAATGCAAATCAATAAACTGGATAAAATCAATAAAACGAACCTTGATCTAAGTCCACATCCACCATTGGAAACTTACAACCGGTCATTGATCCACAAATAATCATCAATTCACAATTTTAGCATTCATTGTGGAAAATAATTTCCCATTTGAAACGACTTCCTATTTCTCCTTAGTATTAATTTATTTGAAAAAGCGATCTAATTAATCCTAATTATCGAACAATTCAAGACAAGCGCGAAGATTTAATTCAATAACATGCCTTATGAACTAGACAAATTAATGAACTAGATAACACAAGCACATGCGGCTGCATTTAACCTAGATAAATATTTTTCCTAAGATTTGACAATTTCCAAAGTAGCAAATCATTAAATCTAGTTGCTTTACAAGTTAAATTTATCAAACAATTACGGATTTGATGTTTAACTTATCTATAGATTGAGGAGAATAATAAACTAGTATGTATCCTATCAATTAAACACAACAACCATAAAATTACATGCAGAAAAATATTTAATACTAAACATATGAATTAAACAATAAAAACCAGGAAGATCTCATAGTTATAATCGTTCCAAGGCTTCTGTCTCCTTCGATCAAGTACAAGAGTCTAGCTACACATCATAAATCTAGAGCACAAAAAGAGAGAAAAGTGGGTTGGAGGTGTTCTCTGTGTTTTGATGATTTTAAGGTTTAAAATACGTACCCCGAGTTGTTTTCATAGGTGATTGAGTCAAATTGGAAAACTAAAATTTGCGCCTCAGAGATGAGCCATGTGGTCGCTAGTAGTTGAGGAATTGCATAGTTCAAATGATTGTGGTCGTATAGAGAAACTACTTTTAGCTCTCAAGTTCTCTTAAGCAAGGTGTGCGATTGCATGGTCTTGTACTGTACGACCGCAGGGTTATACCATTTTCTCTGCTAGACAACTAAGTATTTTGGTTATAACTTTATCTCCTGATGTTTGATTGAGGTGATTTTTCCAGTTCGCAGGTTTATTATGGCAAAAATGGGTCTAAAATCGAGGCTACAAATTTGGAACATAACTTTTTCACTTGAAAGATAATATTCAATAACACTTCGACTATATTTCATATCTTTGAATTCTTTCTTCATTCGATTGATCCCTAACACTCTTGAATCTCCATTTCATCGCTAGTATCTATGAATTATTTGCAACTTGGTCTTTGAAATTTCACTTGCTTCTATCTTGGTCCTTTTTCACTATTTTCTCCCAACTTTCACGGCTTCCATCCAATTGCAATCTAAATCAGAATATAAGGGTACTAAGTACATTTAGGTATCAATTAATCACAAAAGCGTAAGATTAATGAATGAAAAGCACGACATTTCCTGTCTTATCAAATTCCCCCACACTTAGCTTTTGCTTGTCCTCAAGTAAAATCCAAATTGACTTTCACAAAGATAGTAAGGTTGAAATGCTATTAACATAGAACGATCAATCTCTTCAAAACCCATAACACATCATAAATAGACAATCTCACACAACTTATACTCAATTAGCAAGCATTCTCATATAAAGATGGAGTAAACCAAACATGTAGATCCTCACGGGGTATTAGCACTATGTGTTTAAAGGGTAAGTGTTTCGTTCAAGCTTATTCCAATGGAAATGATCTACCATATGCTTGCATATCTTCTCATTCTCCACCAGTTAGATCAAATGCATAACATAAATCATAAGGTCTTTTTCATGGGTTCTAACGTGGCCTACGGTCTAGGTGGGAAATATTTGGGTAAATAGCTCAAAAGCCATTGAAACTATGAATTAACCCAAGCTCAAATGTATATATAAAATATACAAGACCAGTTTCTGTGCATCTATTTCACACAACCCAACCCGTTCTTGTGATGTTAGGAGGAATCACGAATATAACTTCATCACTTCTTTTCCTTCTTTTCCTTTTTTTTTTTTTTTTTTTTTTTTTTTTTTTTTTTTTTTTTTTTTTTTTTTTTATCTTTTTTATCATCATTTCTTTTTTTTTTTTTTTCAAATTATCACCAATAATGGAACTTATGAATTTTAATTGAGAACACGTTCCATTCCACCACATAATCCTACCAAAATTTTAGACACCCCCACACTTATTTCTTTCGCACTCCCATATGTATCAAAACGATGAACAATACTCCACTAGCTCTACAGATTGGATAAGAATATTGTTTTTTATTGGTTTAAAGCTGTAATGTGAGTTTACAAAAGAAAATGTTATAAGACTTAAAGGGGTTCAATAAAGGGAAAAATTAAATAAAAGTAGACTATTTGGCTAAGGTGGCTAACTTATGCAACAAAGATGGCCTTAATCATGTTCATGCATGCGTGTATCAATATGGCCTTGAAGAGAATCAAGGCAAGTTCTAGAGAAGCAATTTCATGAAAAAAATCACTCATGAAAGAAAATAGTGAGACTTGTATGAATGTGTCAGTCTAATGGCTCAAAATCTCACAGGCTTTTTGTTTACAAAATTTAGTTACTACTATCCTTTAAGAAAATAACTAAACTAATTAACTCTAAGTTGGAAGATCATTAATTCAATCATATTATGAGTCCGTCAAATTTTAATTACATCTAGCTGATAGTACATGCAACCAAAAATCATTTAAAACCAGAGCTTTTCCCTCAATCTTTCAAAAAAAAAAAAATTTTCTAGTCAAAAGTAATTGTGAGACGGAAGCACTATCTAAATAAAAAAATTAAAAAAAATTAATTTTGTTCTCTCACACTTAAAATTTACATTGTCCCCCATGTAAAGTAAAATGTCAAGAAGAGAGCAAATTTAACCTAAAATATGGATGCAAAAATGAAAATGAAAAGTAAAGGAATGAACTCCCCTTGGGCTACCTCCCAAGTAACGCTTCTGCTTGTTGTCTTTGGCTAGCCTTATTGCTTTCTTCCTTAATCATCATAAATTAGATCTATGAGTTTCAATGTTGTCACGTCCTCTACCTGGAAACCTTCATAGAAAAGCTTGAGCCTATGGCCATTCACCTTGAACACCTTTGAAGTTGCTGTGCTTTGGATTTCTACTACACTATGAGGAAAAACATTAGTAACAACAAAGGGTCCAATCCAACGGGAACGTAGTTTACCTGGAAATAGTCGAAGCCACGATTAGTGTAGGACTTTCTGACCAACTTCAAATTCTTTTCTAGAAATCATCTTATAATGGAATGCCTTTGTCTTTTCCTTGTAAATTTTTTTACTCTCATAGGCATCATTACGAATTTCTTCCAAGTCTTGAAGTTGTCGCTTCCTGTGTTTTCCACTCTCGTCCATCGTCATGTTAAAGCTCTTGACAACTCAATAAGCTTTATGTTCAAGCTCCACTGAAAGGTGGCATGGTTTTCCAAATACTAACCAATAAGGTGACATACCAATAGGCATCTTATATGCAGTCTAGTATGCCCATAAGCGTTATCTAAGCATAAACTCCAATCTTTTCTGCTTGGACAGATCGTCTTTTCAAGGATAGACTTGATTTCTCGACTTGATACTTCCGTTTGTCCACTAGTCTGTGGGTGATATGTAGTTGACACCTTGTGGGTCACATGATATTTTCTCAGCAAAGCTTCCACTGTTCAGTTATAGAAATGAGTGCTACGATCACTGATGAGAGCTCTTGGAATCCCAAACTAGGAGAATATGTTAGACTTTATAAAATCTGCAACAACTTTAGAATCATGAGTTCTGGTGGACAGAGCTTCCATCTATTTTGACACATAATCCACGGTAAGCAAAATATAAGCAAAATCAAAAGATACAAGAAATGGCCCCATGAAATCAATGCCCCAAACATGAAATATGTCACAAAAAAGTATGGGTAATTGTGGCATTTCATTTTTCTAGGATATGTTACCTATCTTTTGACAATTCTCGTATAACTTATAGAAGGCATATGTATCTCGAAATAAGGATGGCCAGTAGAAATCGTATTTCAGCACTTTTCTTGCCGTCATCTTTGCGTCCAAAGTGTCCTCCATAGGCATAAGAATGACAGAAGATGAGGATAGGGATAATTTCATTTTCCAGAATACACCTTCTAATCACTTGATTTGCACAATGCTTGCACAGGTATGGATTATCCCATACATAATATTTTGTGTCCTTCTTCATCTTGTCCTTTCGAGCCCTAGAGAAATTAAAATGTCTACATACCAAGGTAGTGTTGTGCTTGCAAAGAATAATTTCTCATCATAAAAGGTTTCGTGCAATTGAAGTTCATCACCCACATGAGCTAGACGGCTCAAATGATCAGCAACACCGTTCTCTGTTCCTCTTTCACCCTTGAACTTCAAGTTGAATTCACTCAAGAGAAGTATCCACCATATTAATCTTGGTTTTGCCTCCTTCTTTGTCATCAAATAACGCAGAGCTACATGATCAGAATAAACAATGACTTTAGCACCAAGTAAATGTGGACAAAATTTTTCTAACGCAAAAACAATAGCTAAGAGTTCTTTTTCAGTCTTTGAGTAATTTCTCTGAGCATCATTTAGAGTCTTAGAGGTATAGTAGATGACGTGTGAAGCACTTCCAATTCTTTGACCCACACACTACTCCTACAAAGTTACTTGCATTACACATTATCTCAAAGGAAAAGTTCCAGTCAGAAGGTTGGATAATTGGCTCAGACATCAACAGATCCTTCAGTGTATCAAATGACTTTTTGAAATCCTCATCAAACTCAAAAGCCAAATCCATTTGTGAAAATTTGCATAAGGACAATGATATTTTGGAGAAGTCCAAACTTGCAGTAGAAACCTGCATGTCCAAAGAAATAACAGACTTTCAGCATACTAGCGGGGCAAGGTAGCATTGAATAATATCAATTTTGGCTTTATCTACCTCAATACGCTTAGATGAAGTGACATGTCCTAGAATGATACCTTGTTCAACAATTAAATGACATTTTTCAGAATTTAGTACAATGTTGGTTTCCATGCATCTTTTAAGGACTAGTGCAGGGTTATGTAAACAGTTATCAAATGGGTCTCTATAAATTGTAAAGTTATCCATAAAGAGTTCTGTAATATACCCAATGTAATCTAAAAATACACTAACCATACACCGTTGAAAAGTGGCCAGAGCATTAAAAAGGTTAAATGGCAAATGACGATATGCAAAGGTGCCGAATTGGCATGTAAAGGTTGTTTTTCTTGGTCCTCCGGAACAATTGCAATTGGGAAATAACCTGAATAACCATCAAGAAAGCAATAGTAAGAATGACAAACTAACCTTTCAAGCATTTGATCAATAAAAGGTAAATGAAAGTGATCTTTGTGGGTTACAACATTTAATTTCCTATAATCTATACAAACTCGCCGCCCATTTTGAACACTGGTGGTAACCAATTCATTGTTTTAATTCTTCATCACAGTTATCCCAGTTTTTTTAGGAATCACTTGAATGGGACTGACCCAACTGCTGTCAGCGATAGGATAAATTATTCCAACATCCAAAAGCATGAGAATTTCATGCTTTACTACGTCCATCATGGGTAGGTTCAATCTCCTTTGAGGTTGGCTACTAGATCTTAATCCTTCTTCAAGCAGAATGTGACGCATACAGGTTGATGGACTGATTCCTTTGATGTCTGCGTTGTCCATCCAATAGTTATGCGATGTTTCTTGAGAACCTGCATCAGTTTTTCTTTCTGTGCTGCATTCAGTTCGTTTGAGATGATCACGGGCAATGTGTTTCCATCTCCAAGGAATGCATATTAAAGGTGATTAGGGAGAGGCTTCAAATCTGGAGTAGGATCCTGCAAAATGGAAGGTAGGTTTTTCATTAGAAACTAGTAAATTAGCATATGAATCATTACCTGTTTGTTGTAACTTTGAAAGACTGTTCAGTGTTGCAATAGTTTTTTGTAATTCATGGCTCAAAGTCAATTCCCCACTCTTCTTTTCAGCATGATCACTAATAGCACCCTCCAATTCACCCTTTTCATTAAGTTCAAAAACATCGTGTACTATGCAATCAATCAAATCAATAGAGTAAACAACATTATCTTCACTAGGTAATTTCATGGTATCATAAATATTGAATTTAATTATTTCACCATCAAGTTCCATGGTTAGTATGCCACTAAATATATCTATTTTCATTTTGGATGTTTTTAAGAATGACCTTCATAACACGATAAGACTAGTTTGATCACCATTTTCCATGTCAAGCACATAAAATTCAGCAAAAATCAAATTCACTAACCTTTACAAGGACATCCTCAATCACTCCCATAGGATGGGCATTTGATCCATCAGCTAATTAAATGACTATACCAGTTTTAACTAAAGACCCCAATTTCAAAGAAACATACATGGAATATGGCATGACATTTATAGAAGCTCTTAAGTCTAGCATGGCCTTTTCAAACTTAGTGTCACCTATCGTGGAAGGGATAGTAAACATACTAGGATCCTTGCATTTTGCAAGAAGTTTCCTTTGAATGACTGCATAGACATTCTCCCAAACTTTCACTTTCTCACACCCTTTGACTTTCTGTTTTCTTTGAAGTGTAATTCTTTCAATAATTTAGCATACCGAGGAACTTGTATAATAGCATCTAACAATGGAATATTTACCTCACATTCATGGAAAATTTCTTAAAGTTCACAATTTGGTTCATCTTTCCTAGATTTCTGCTAAAGCCCAAGGAAAAAATGGTACTAGTTTATACTCAGAAAGAAGTGAAAACTCACGTTTTGGTGTATTATCACCTTTGGTAGTACCTTTGTCTACAATGGTATCTTCCTCCTTTCCTTGTTCTGACGATATGGAGACTGCCTTTACCGGTGCTTCAACTTTTTTGTCACTCCTTAACACAATTACACTTGCATTTTCCCCTGGGTTAACAACTATTTCAGAAGGTAATTTTCTCTAGTTTTGGGTCATCAACTGGTTGATTACTGTTGCCATTTGAGCCATCCAATTCTCCAAACTTTAAATGCTTGCCCTTGTCCCCTGTTGCAATTGTAAAGTATTAATGGCTAGAGACTTAACAATACCTTCAAAAGATATACCAGAGTTAGAAGTTTGACCTTGTTGTTGTCTAGGAGGATATGACTGCTTATTTTCCTGGAAATTTGGGTAGTTTGTTGCATAGGCCAATTCACTTTTTGATTCCCGTAGCTAAGATTAAGATGATCCCTCCATCCTTGGTTATAGGTGTTAAAGTAGGGATCATAACTCTTTTGAGATTGTATAGGAAGGCCATCCATTGCATTAACTTGTTCACTGGGGTCTTCTTGAAGAGTTGGCCACATGTCAGTTGGATACTCTGTCATCGAACAAATTCCACACACCTTCACTGTTTGCATATTACCATAGCTGTTTGTCGAACAGAGTAGTTAGACTCGAAATCTATTGTTCGAGGGATGAGATATTTACCTCATTGACTGGTTTAGATGGACTATCAAGCCTAGTGCCAAATTGTTGAAAGATGGCTGCCATGTTTGCAATCAAGATCCTTGGGCCCTTGGGAGTTTTAACTACCGAAGCTCCTCCACTTGCAGCATCAATCATACTCCTATCAGGAGGTAAAATGCCTTTATAGAAATATTGAATGAGAAGTTGTTCACTAATCTGATGGTGGGGGCAACTTGCATATAATTTCTTGAACTGTTCCTAATATTCATGCAAAGATTTTCTGTTGTCCTACCTTATGCAACAGATCTTCTTTCGAACGTTAGCTACTTTTGAATTTGTAAAATATTTTTCTAAGAACATCATCTTCATTTCTTTCCATGTTATGACACTTCTAGATGGTAGATGGTAGAGCCAGTCCTTAGCTGAGTCCTTCAGAGAGAATGAAAGTGCTCTCAATTTGATTTGCTCTTCAATTACTCCAGTGGGTTTCATATTTGTGCAAACCACATGAAATTCATTTAGATTCTTTAGGGATCTTCATGTGCAAGACCATGAAAAGTAGGCAAAAGATGTATTAGTCCATATATAAGTTCAAAAGTAGTAGAGCATCTAAAGTAGGAAAAGTTATGCAGAGAGGTTGTTAGTTCAAGTTTGGAGCTGCAAGCTCCTTCAAAGTTTGATTTCCAACCACGAGTCCCTCTCTTTCTGAATCAGAATAACTTGTAAACGAGGGGGTATGAATGAGATTGTGTCCTTCAAAATTCCTCTGAATGTCACTCCTCAGCCTACATAAGTTCTTTTAATGTATGGATCAAACTGCAATTTGTCTTTCTGAGAGGACCGAGTTACGGGCATGAACAATTAAGATATATATATATATATAGCCTAAACTTAACTAAAAAAAAAAAAACAAATAAATAATTTTTTTTTAAACAAGAACTAATGAAACTAATAAAACACACAAAAATAAACTAAATCACTCCTCGGCAAAGGAGCAAAAATTTGGTGCGTGCTGTCGTAGACACTCCAAATTGGAACCTGTACTTCTTAAAATTAATGTAGTAGCGGAAGTAAGGGTCGATCCCATGAAGAGTGATTAGTTTATTTTCTATGATGGATTAACTAAAATGGGGGTTTTGCTTTTGAAACAATTAATTCTTAAGAAAAATAATTAATGTCAATACTAATCAATAAATTGGATGAAATCAACAAAACAAACCTTGATCTAAGTCAACATCCACCATTAGAAATTAATAACCTGCCATTGATCCACAAATAATCATCAATTCACAGTTTTAGTATTCATTGTTGAAAATAATTTTCCATTCAAAACGATTTCATATTTGTCCTTAGTTTTAATTAATTAGAAACAAGCGATCTAATTAATCCTAATTATCGAACAATCCCAATCAAGCACGAAGATTTAATTCAATAATTGCTTTATGAACTAGAGAAATCAACGAACTAGATAACCCAAGCAAAAGCGGTTGCATTTAAGCTAGATGAATATTCTTCCGAACATTCGATAATTTCCAAAGCGGCAAATCATTAATCCTAATTGCTTCACAAGTTAAATTTATCAAACAATAAAAATTTGATGTTTAACCTAGCTATAGATTGTGGAGGATAATAGGCTTGTATGTATCTTAGCAATTAAACACAACAACCATAAGAATACATCCAGAAGAATATTTAATACTAAACATATAAATTAAACAATAAAAACCAGGTGGATCTTACAGTTATAATTGTACCAAGGCTTCCATCTCCTTTGATTAAGCATAAGAGTTTAGTACACATCATAAATCTAGAGCATAAAAAGAGAGAAAAGTGGGTTAGGGGCATTCTCTATGTTATCTAACAATTTTAGGGTTTAAAAGACGTATCCCGAGTTGTTTCCATAGGTGTTTGACTCAAATTAGGAAACCAGAATTTGTGCGTCAAAGATAAAACATGCAACCTTGTGGTTCAAATTATTATTATCACATAGAACAACTATTTTCAATCTTCAAGTTCTCTAAAGCAAGGTGTGCGATTGCATGATTTTATCATTTTCTTCACTAGATAGCTTTCAGTAATTTGGTTAGACCTTTCTCTCCTGATGTCTGATTAAGGTGATTCAAATTGCATTGAAAAGATAACGAAAAGCGCTACAATTTTGATAAAAATTTCCAATTTGCAAGTTTACTAGGCCAAAAATGGGTCTCAAACAGTGGCTAAAAATCTAGAGCGTAACTTTTTCGCCTGAAAGTTGATATGTGATAACGCTTCGACTATATTTATTCTCTTTGACTTCTTTTCTCATTCAATTGACCCCTAATACTCTTGAATCTTCATTCCATTGCTCGTCTTCTCTATGAATTATTTGCAACTTGGTCGCTGTACTTTAACTTGCTTCCATTTCGGTCCTTTTTCACTCTTTTCTCCCAACTTTCACGACTTCCATCCAATTGCAACCTAAATCAATATATAAGGATACTAAATACATTTAAGTATCCATTAATCACAAAAGTGCAAGTATTAATGGATGAAAAACACAACATTTCATGTCTTATCCCTGAGTATAGGCTAAAATTCGATCAACTCTCAAGGTATGCTCCACACTTGGTTGACAAAAAAATTAAGAAGACTCAAAGGTTCGAGCAAGGGTTAAACCCAGACCTAAGCATCATTCTTATGTTACGTACCTTCACATCATACCATTAGATGCTGGAACGAGCTCACACTATTTGGTATCAGAAGGCAACTGCAGAGTAACACCATCAATTGTACAACCTGTAGGATAAAGGGCAAGTTAGAAAGAGAAAATGAAATGGTCAAGACAAAGGAAAAGGCAAATGGAAAAATAGGAGGCTTATATCAAATATAGTGACAGTAAGGCCATTGTAGCGGCAGTTGCGCCTTGCCCTAAGTGTGGTAAGCCTCATCATGGTGAATGCTTGTATGGGAAGAATGTATGTTTTTAGTGTGGTAAGCCAGGACATATTACTAAGGATTGTCCCATGTTTACTCAAAAGAAGGATGATAACAGTGATCATAACAAAAAGAGAAAAGCGTGAGCTTTTACAATGACTCAATAGGATGCAGAGGAGAACTCAAACGTTGATAGCAGGTATTTTACTGATATATGATGTAACGTCCCGACCCGCATGGATCGAAATATCACGAGATTAACTGTACTTTAGTCGTAATTTTTTTTACTATATTTTTAGTGGAAGGTATAAACATTAAATTTTAGTATTTAATTGAAGAATTTTTTAAACAATAATTCAATACTAAAAGAAAACAATTTTAAAAATTTTCTTAGAATGGGTTCCATGCATGTAACGACTATTGTCGTGAAATTTTTGACAAAACTTAAAAAGTAATGTTGCTGTTTTAGTTTTTGTTTCAAACGATAATTATCAAAATAAATTTGTTTGCATAGCTATCGACCTCAAAACTTCATAAAATTTTAATGTACAGTAGGAAACTCCTTATAATATGACATATTCAAAAATTAGCTTCCATCGCTATCATATGAGGTATTAAAATATTTTTCAAAACTCAGAGCGACCCGATTGAAATGTAAACCGGTGCAGTTCACTTAAAATAACATATAAAATTCCAAAAACATCAAAACCGAATGATTTAAAATTAAATCAGTATCTAATCCATGAGACTATTAAATTCAATTGGTTTTATCTATAAATTTCAAGTAATGGTTGAGTTATGAATTTTTGAAGTCAAGGAAGAAGCAGGAAAAACGGCGACTCTACCAGTGCAGTTTACTTTAATGCAACATATAAAATTCTACCGACATAGGATTTATATGATTCTAAGTTCATTCAATAGATAACTTATGAGGCTATCCATTGCCACTGATTTTGTATGAAAATTCCCAGTAACGAAGGAGTTATGAATTTTTAAAAATGAGGCAGAATCTGAATTTTTTTTAACGAGACAGCAAAACTTTAAATCGCCAACCCCTTTTTTTGTAAACGGTGATTTGTAAATTTATTCCTATGGCACATACTACTTTCAAATATAATTTATTCATAACAAATTTTCATAGAATAGATCCACACACGACATCCATAGGAATCTAATTTAAAGAAAACGTAAACATTTCATAATCAACTAAAGATACTAAATCACCAGCTTCTCCATAGTATGCCGCATCATCCTTTACAATCATCTACGCCCCAAGGAAAATCCATTCAACCTGTAGGAAGGGAATTAACCTATGAGTTTGAAACTCAATAGATATCATTGGTGCATTTCATTGTCAAATTAAAAATTTCAAACTATAAATTCATACCATCGTACGTAGATGAATTTCCGACTAAATCCAATTACTATAGCATTGTCATAACACTTAGAGCCGGAGAATGATCATTCAAACTATTGTAGTGCCGAAACATCGTACCCGAAGGTACCATTTCATTCAATCATAATTTGAAAACGAAATAAACACTTGCACCTCTACCTACCTTGAATTTTCTTGGATATCAAAGAACAAAATATGTAGGAAGCCTTTCTTTTTCTCATCCTTGTTATTCCCTTAGCTTAAATTGACATGAAATATATTTCTTTTTGAGAGAAATAAGAGGAAATTCGGATTTGAGGAGGGGTGTAGTGAAAAAGTGACCTTTCACTTCTTGTAACCTTTCTTTTTAATGAAAAACTAAATGGAGGGAGTTGTATTATCTTTAAGTTTGTTAAATTGGGTCTTTAACTAAGAATTTGAAGAGTTTTTAAGCCTAAAAAGATAATTCATAATGTTTTTATAAAAACATCTACATGGTGATTCGAACATGGGTTGCCTCTATGAAATACCATGTAGATGACCATTGTGATAACCCAGTTATTCATTAAATCTTTGTAATCAAATTTACTTAAACAAAATCTCTTAATTTGTTGGGATTTTAATTGACTTATGGTTTGGGCTGTCAAATCTTAAATGGGTTGAGCTTCCATAACTTGTTTCTTGAATGAGCTAGGCTGGTGGTGCTAGATCATCACAACATAATATGCTAATTTCATTTTATTTCTTAGGCTTCTACATCTCTTACGCTTTAAACAAAATTTTGTCCTCAAAATTTACCTTATGGATTGGCAAAGAGTGTTGAATATTTGTCTTTTACTTCTTCTTCTCTTTCCTAAGTAGATTCTTCTACTCCATGATTATTCCATTGCACTTTGACCAGTTGAATCTCCTTGTTCCGTAATTTATGTACCTTTTGATCCAGTATTTTAATTGATAATTCCTCATAAGATAAATCTTTCTGTACTTCCAGGGGTTGATAATTCACCACGCAATTAGGGTCATGCACATACTTCTTGATCATCGATATATGAAACACGTTGTGAACGACTGATAGTTCAGGTGGTAAAGCCAGTCAATAAGCCATATTCCCGACCCTGTCAAGTATTTCAAAAGGTCTATTATAACAAAGTCGTAGTTTGTCTTTCTTGCCAAACCTAAGTACACCCTTTATTGGTGCCACCTTAAGAAAAACTTTCTCTCCAACCTCAAATTTCAAGTCTTTTCTCCTGGTATCTGCATACCTCTTTTGTCTATCTTGAGCAGCCTTTATCCTGGTACGGATCTTATCAATGGCTTCAACTATTCTTTCAATGATCTTTGATCACGAAACTCTCTTTTCTCCAACATCATCCTAATGAACAGGTGATCTATACTTTCTACCACAAAGAGCTTCATATGATGCCATTTCAATAGTTACTTGGAAACTGTTATTATATGCAAATTCCACTAAAGGTAGATACAATTCCCAACTACCTCCTAGATCCAGAACACAGGCCTTACCATATCTTCCAAAGTTTGAATGACCCCACAGCTTCTTGTAAGCTCTTCCAAAAACTTTGACGTAAATCTTGGATCTCTATCAGACATAATCGACACAGGGACACCATACAATCTTACAATCTTACAATCTCTCTAATGTACAACTGCGCCAACTGATCTAGACTAAACGCCAGTTTTACAAGAAGAAAATGAGCGGACTTTGTTAGAAGATCTACTATTACTCATATAGCATTGTGTCCTCTTGCTGACCTTGAAAATCCTACCACAAAGTCCATTGGGATATTTTTCCACTTCCATTCAAGTATGTCCAATGGATTTAATAACCCTGCTAGTTTTTGATGTTCTGCTTTAACTTGTTGGCACACTATGCATTTTGCCAAAAATGAGTTTATACCCTTTCATGTTCCTCCACCAAAATGTATCTCAAAGGTCTCGATACATTTTCATACCACCAGGATGTGTGGTATATGGGGGTGGAATGAGCTTCCTCCTATATCTCTTTCCTTAAAACTTCATCCCTAGGTACACAAATTCTTCCTTTAAACATTAGTGCCTGATCAGAAGCTATTTCAAAATCCTTTCTCTTATCAGTACCAATCTCGATCTTGATTTTCTACAAAAATAGGTCTTTACCCCGTGCTTCTTGATCCGATCTCTAAGAGTGGGTTGAACCATCAAAGTTGCTAAATAGGTCTACAAATTTTCCAAGTCTTTGATCAACTCCATTGGAATAGTAGGTAATGATGCCCACTATCCCTTCGACTTTCTGCTTAAAGCATCAGCAACAACATTAGCCTTACCAGGATGGTAATGAATAGTACAATCATAATCATTTACTAACTCCAACCATCATCTCTACTCATGTTGAATTCCTTTTGTGTAAAGAAATATTTAAGACTCTTATGATCCGTGTAAATGTCACACTTCCCTCCATATAAGTAATAGCGCCATATCTTTAATGCATGAACCACCGCTGTAAGTTCTAGATCATGTGTCGGGTAGGTCTGCTCATGTTGCTTCAATTATCTTGACACATAGGCAATTACTTTTCTATGCTGCATCTGTACAGATCCCAAACCTTGTTTGGATGCATCACTATATATAACAAACCCTTCTGAATTCTATATGGTTAATACAGGTGCTGTAATCAATTGCTGTTTTAGCTCTTGAAAGCTTTGCTTACACTTATCTGTCCATTGAAACTTTACTCCTTTCCTTGTCAATTGTGTCATTGGTCCAGCTATTTTGGAGAATCCTTCTATAAATCTTTGATAGTATCCAGCCAATCCCAGAAAACTTCGAACTTCATCAGCATTAGTCGGCGTCTTCCAATTAGTTACCACTTCTACCTTTACCGGATCTATTTCAATTCCTTAGGCAGTAACTACATGACAGAGGAATCCAATTCATTTAAGATAAAATTCGTACTTTTTAAATTTGGCGTATAACTTCTCCTTATGCAATGTTTCTAACGCTATTCTAAGATGTTCTTCATGTTGATCTTTACTATTGGAGTAAATTGGAATGTCATCAATGAAGACAATAACAAATTTATCCAAATACTAATGAAATACTCTATTCATTAGATCCGTAAATACTATTGGAGCATTTGTCAATCCGAATGGCATAACTGTGAACTCGTAATGTCCATAACGAGTTCTGAAAGCTGTCTTAGGTATATCACTTTCCTTAAACTTCAATTGATGATATCCAGATAGTAAATCGATCTTGAAAAATACCTTAGCCCCTTTCAATTGATCAAACAAATCCTCGACTCTTAGGAGAGGATCCCTATTCTTGATGGTCAAACGGTTCAATTCCCGATAGTCAATACACATCTGCATACTTCCATCTTTCTTCTTTATAAACAATATCGGTGCGCCCCTTGGCGATACACTTGGTTGAATAAAGCCAATGTCTAACAGTTCTTGTAACTGAATTTTCAACTCCTAAAGTTCTTTTAGGGCCATCCTGTATGGAGCTTTAGATACTGGTGCCACTCTGGGAACCAAATATATTGTGAATTCCACTTTTCTATCTGGTGGAATGCCAGGTAGATCTTCTAGAAACACATCCATAAATTCTTGTACCACTGGTACATCCTCAATCTTTACCGTTGCCAATTTTTCTCCAGAGATATTAACTAGAAATTCTTGAGATGTTTCCTTCTCAACATTTTCTCAGCTTGTGAGGTCGATACTAGTTAGAGGTGGGGTTTGGTCTTCATTCCAATGAAAGAAAATTGTTCTTCTCCTGGTTTCTGAAAAGACACTTCCCTTTATCTGCAACAAATGGTTGCATAATTATATCCTAACCAATCCATGCCCAAAATCATATCAAAGTCTTTTATCTCTATCACATACAAATTTTCTTCAAATACTTTTTCCTCAATTTGAAGATTCATCGACCTAGCGAACTAATCCGTGTTCAATGTTCTGCCTGAGAAAATGCTAACTTCTAGTGTACTCTTTGACTTGTTGTAATTAATATTAGATTTATCAATGAAAGATGTTGATACAAAAGAATGAGTAGCTCCTGAATCAAACAGTACATAAGCAGGTGTATCAGATTTTAGTAATATACTGCTATCACATTTGAGTTCTCCTCTGCATCATTCTGAGTCATTGTGAGCACTCGTGCTTTCCCCCTTCTTGTTCTGATCATTGTTATCATCCTTCTTCTGAGCAAATATAGGACAATCCTTAGCAATATGTCCTGACTTACCACGCCGAAAATAGGCATTCTTCTCGTACAAGTATTCCCCATGATAAGGCTTACCACACTTAGGACATGGAGCTACTATAGCTACTATACCCTTACTAGCACTAGGTCCAGTATTAGCCTTCTTATTTTGCCATTTGCCTTGTTCTTTGTCTTGACCATTCCATTTTTTCTTTCCAACTTGTCCTTTGTCCTCCTAGTTGTACAATTGATGGTATTGCTCTGTAATTACCTTTTGATACCAAATAACATAAGCTCGTTCCAGCATCTCACGATATGATGTGAAACGATGTAACATAAGAATAATGCTTAGGTCTGGATTTAACCCTTGCTCAAACCTTCGAGTCTTTTTAATTTTCATGTCCACTAGGTGTGGAGCATACCTTGAGAGTTGGTCAAATTTTTGCTCATAATCAGTCAAGGACATATTACTTTGCTTGAGTTGAAGGAATTCGTTCTCCTTGAAATCCCTTAAAAGACTGAGAAAAGTACTTGTCTATCACTTCATCCTTGAATTATTCTCCTGTTAACGCCAATTGCTGTTCCGGAGTCCTAGTTCGGGTCATCAAATCTGACTAATGACTTACATTACCTATAAACATAAACTCCGCAAACTAGACCTTTTGGGCGCCCGTGCAATCTATGACTTGAAAATTTCGCTCTAACTTACGAAGCCATTCTTCAACTACTAGTGGACCAGATAATCCATCGAAGGAAGGGGGTTAATGTCTTTGAAATAACTCAACCATCGAGGTATGAATTGGGAGAATAATAGGACCTGGTGGTGTAGGTGGTGCTGGATTTTGATTCAACTTGCCAAGATCTTGTATCGCTTGTCAGAGATCCCTTATCAAATTATTCTAGTTTGCTCGAGACATTTCTCAAGAGATAAGATATAATATCTCACATTAATTTCATTTTCCAGCACTAGAAATTAAAAAGATCTCAACTTGATCAGATTTTTTTTATTTAGTACTCTTTGAAATCAGGATATTCAATAGTTCGATAACTTTTTTACTTTCATTAACATAAAGGAAAAGATATCACAAGGAAATGGAATCTAAATTTTTAATCCCTATGAATCTTGCGAATATTCTTCGGTGGAGGTTCATCCTCAGAGGAGTCTTTTGCCTCAGGTCCTGACTCTAGGTCCATCTCAATCTGTGGTTTAGGTTCATGCTCATGATCATTCTCTAATTCCAAACCAAAGTCATCATCATGCTCCCATTTGGGATCTTTCTCTGGGTCTGATTCAAGCTAAGGCACGGGCTTGGGCTCGGCCTCAACCTTATCATTGGGGTCAATTACTATCTTCGATTGAGGTTCTAAGCTCTCACTCTACCTGTCTAGAAGGATCTGGTATAAAGGTTCTAAGCTCTCACTCCACTTGTCTAAAAGGATCTGGCAATATATACCAAATTCAATCATATATAGATGCTCTAGAGGGTTACCTTCTAGCATCTCATCCCTAACCATGACTCCCATGTTTCCTCATTGAGGTAGGAGTGAACGTATGAGGTTATTCATAGCTTCGATATGCATGATCTCCAATCCTGCATCTACAGCTGTCATACATCTCTTGTAGATATCATGTAGTGTTAAACAAGTGGACGAGATAAGTCAGTCACGTAGTTCTCAAAGGACAGAATGATGGACCTATGGTTCAACGCTGCTCTACAAGCTGTGGCCTTTCTAGTGGTCTGATAAGTCCTAACCATGTCTGTCACATAAGTGTCCAATTATGTTTTATCTTTGTTAGTGAAATCAACTTAAACATTATGCTTCTGAAGTTTTAATATAATGAGCAATTAACATTTCTTGATGTATATGGAAACAAAATGTAACTTACATAATATATTTCATTCTAAACATCAACAGCATTTTCATAGATTCAAGCTTAAATGATTTATAAGTCATGCTCAAAAAATGAAGTGGAACATAATATTTTATTCCATCCCTTGGATTCGTCGGATGAGGTCAACTAATGGGTGCAAGATGCCATGGAGTGCCTTAAATGTTTCATTTTTCTCACTTCATAAATAAAATACATTAAGTCTACAGAATCGATTAAACTTGTGCTTTGATACCACGCTATAACATCCCGACCCGCATAGATCGAAACGTAATGAGATTAACTATACTTTAGTCATAATTTTTTATATTTTTTTATTATTATTTTTTTACTATAGTTTTAGTGGAAGATATAAAGATTAAATTATTTTAGAATTTAATTGAAGAATTTTTTTTAAACAATAATTCAATACTAAAAGAAAACTATTTCAAAAATGTTTTTAGAATGGGTTTCATGCATGTAACGACTACTGACGTAAATTTTTTGACAAAACTTAAAAAGTAATGTTGCTGTTTTAGTATGTCTTAAATGGTAATTGTCAAAATAAATTAGTTTGCATAGCTATCAACCTCGGAACTTAATCAAATTTTAACGTAAAGAAGGAAACTCCTAATATGACATAGTAAAAAATCAGCTTCCATCGGCATGATATTAAAATATTTTTCAAAACTCAGTAGTGACCCCGTTGAAATGTAAACCGGTGCAGTTTACTTAAAATAACATGTGAAATTCTACAAACATTAAAACCACATGATTTCAAATTTACTCAATAGCTAATCCATGAGACTATCAAATTCAATTGGTGTCATCCAGAAATTTCAAGTAACAATCGAGTTATGAATTTTTGAAGTCAAGGCAGAGGCTGAAAAAACGGCGACTCTACTAGTGCAGTTTACTTTATACAACATGTAAAATTCTACCGACATCGGATTGACATGATTCCAAGTTCATTCAATAGCTAACTTATGAAGCCGTCCATCGCCACTGATTTGTATTAAAATGCTAAGTATTGAAGGTGCTATAAATTTTTAAAGACGAGGTAGTACCTGAATGTTTTTTTATGTGACCGCAAAACTTTAAATTGCTAAACCCCCCCTTTTTTGTAAACATTGATTTGTAAATTTATTCCTATGGCACATATCTACTTTCAAACATAATTTATTCATAAAGAATGTTCGTATAATAGATCCACACACGACATCCATAGGAATCTAATTTAAAGAAAACGTAAACATTTCATAATCAACTAAAGACATTAAATCACCGACTTTTCCATGGCATGTTGCATCATCCTTTACCATCATCCATGTCCCAAGGAAAATTCATTCAACCTGTAGGAAGGGAATTAACCCATGAGTTTGAAACTCAATAGATATCATTAGTGCATTTCGTTGTCAAATTAAAAATTTCGAACTAGAAATTCATACCATCGCACGTAGATGGATTTATGCCAAAATCCAATTACTATAGCATTATCATAATACGTAGAGTCAGAGAATGATCATTCAAACTGTTGTAGTGCCGAAGCATTGTACTCAGAGTACCATTTCATTCAAACATTTATCGAAAATCATAATTTGAAAACGAAATAAACACTTGCACCTCTACCTACCTTGAATTTTCTTGGATATCAAAGAACAAAATGTGTAGGAAGGCTTTCTTCTTCTCACCCTTGTTATTTCCTTAGCTTAAATTGAAATAAAATATATTTCTTTTTGAGATAAATAAGAGGAAATTCAGATTTTAGGAAGGGTGTAGTGAAAAAGTGACATTCCACTTCTTGTAACATTTCTTTTTAATGAAAAACTAAATTGGGGGGGGGGTTGTAATATTATTAAGTTTGTTAAATTGGGTATTTAACTAATAATTTGAAGAGTTTTTAAGCCTAAAAATATAATTCATAAAAGTTTTATAAAAGCATCTGGATGGTGATTTGAACCTGCATTGTCTATATGAAATATCATGTAGATAACCATTGTAGCTGCCCAATTATTCATTAAATATTTGTAATAAAATTTACTTAAACTTAATCTCTTAATTTGTTGGGCTTTTAATTAACAGATGATTTGGGCTTTCAAAATTTTAAATGGGTTGAGCTTCCATAATTTGTTTCTTGAATGAGCTAGGCTGCTTGTACTAGATCATCACAACATAATAGTCTAATTTCATTTTATTTCTCGGACTTCTACATCTGATATACTTGCTATGTATTGTTTGATTCATAAGCTACTCATTCTTTTGTATTGGCCTCTTTCATTTCTAAATCTAGTATTACTTGTAATAAGTCAGAGAGTAGAATAGAAGTTAGCATCTCCACGAGCAAAACATTGAACACAAATCAGCTCACTAGGTTCCTGAATCTTGAAATTGAGGGAAAAACATTAGAATTTGATTCGTAAGTGATAGAGATGAAAGACTTATATGTGATTTAGGGCATGGATTGGTTAGGATATAATTATGCAACCATTCGTTGTGGAGAAGGGAAGTGTCTTTTCAAAAACAAGTAAAAGAACAATTTTCTTTCTCTGGAATAAAGAACAAACCCCATCTTTAACTAGTATTGACCTTACAAGTCGAGAAAATGTTGAGAAAAGAGGCATCTCAAGGGTTTCTAGTTAACATCTGAGGAGCAAAACATGCAATGACGGTAAGATTAAGGACGTACCAGTGGTACAACAATTTATAGACGTGTTTTCAAAAGATTTACCTAGTATCCACTAGATAGATAAGTGGAATTCATGATAGATATAGTTCCCAAATTGGTACCAATATCTAAGGCTCCATACAAAATGGCTCCAAAAGAACTTCAAGAGTTAAAAATTTAGCTACAAGGATTGTTAGACATTAACTTTAATCGACTAAGTGCATCCCCATGGGGGCACTAGTGTTGTTTGTAAAGAAGAAAGATGGAAGTATGAGGATGTGTATCGTATAATAGGGAGTTGAACCGTTTGACCATCAAGAATAGTATCCTCTCCCGAGAATCGAGGATTTGATTGATTGATTGAAAGAGGCTAAGGTGTTTTCCAAGATCAATTTATGATCAGAATATCATCAATTGGAGGTTAAGACAAGCGATATACCTAAGACAGCTTTCAGAACTCGTTATGGATATTAAGAGTTCACAATTATGCTATTCGAGTTGACAAATGCTCTGGTAGTGTTCATGGATCTAATGAATTGTGTATTTCATTAGTATTTGGATCAATTTGTCATAATCTTCATTGATGACATTTTGATATACTCCAAGAATAAAGATCAATATAAGAAACATCTTAGAATAGCACTAGAAATATTGCACAAGGAAAGGTTATATGCCAAATTTAAAAAGTGCAAATTTTGCCTTAACCGAACTAGATTCCTCCGTCATGTAGTTATTCCCCAAGAGATTGAAGTAGATCCAAGAAAGGTAGAAACAATAACTAATTGGAAGACAATGACTAATGCTGGTGAAGTTCAAAATTTTCTGGGATTGGCTGGATATTATCGATGATTTATAGATGGATTCTATAAAATAGCTGGACCAATGACCTAATTGACAAGGAAATGAATAATGTTTCAATGGACAGAAAAGTGTAAGCAAAGTTTTCAGGAGCTAGAGCAATGATTGGTTACAACACCCATGTCATTGATACTTGAACGCTCGAAAGGGTTTGTTACATATAGTGATGCATCCAAACAACGTATGGGATGTGTACTGATGCAGTATGGAAAAGTGATTGCCTATGCATCAAGGCAATTGAAGCAGCATGAGTAGAACTACCTAACGCATGATCTAAAACTTGCAATAGTAGTTCATGCATTAAAGGTATGGCGCCATTACTTATATGGAGGAAAGTAAGACATTTACACTTATTATAAGAGTCTCAAATATTTCTTCACACATAAGGAACTGAATATGAGATAGAGATGATGGTTGGAGCTAGTAAATGATTATGATCGTACTATTCATTACCATCCTCGTAAGACTAATATTATTGCTGATGCTCTAAGTAGAAAGTCGATGGGATAGCTAGCATCATTACCTATTACTTAGATGGAGTTAATCAAAGATTTGGAGAATTTACAAATTGAAATGGTTACCACGCTAGAGCAAGTTACAGCTCGTTGCTATGGTGGTTCAACCTATTCTTAGAGATCAGATCATAGAAGCACTGAGTAAAGACCCATTCTTGTAGAAGATTAAGAATGAGATTGTACTGATAAGAGAAAAGATTTTGGAATAGATTCGGATTGGGAACTAATGTTTAAAAGAAAAATTTGTGTACCTAAGGATGAAGTTTTGAGGAAGGAGATATTGGAGAAGGCTTATTTTACCCATACACCGCACATCCTGGTGGTACGAAAATGTATCGAGACCTTCGAGATACATTTTGGTGGAGGAATATGAAAAGAAGTATATGCTTATTTGTGGTAAAATACATAGTGTGTCAACTAGTTAAAGTGGAACATCAAAGACTGGCAGGGTTGTTAAATCCATTGGACATACCCGAATGGAAGTGAGAGAATATCGTAATGGACTTTGTGGCAGGATTTCCAAAGTCAGCAAGAGGACATAATGCCATATGGTTAATAGTGCATTGTCTAACAAAGTCCGCTCATTTTCTTACAGTAAAAATAGCATTCAGTCTAGATCAGGTGGCACAGTTGTACATTAGAGAGATTTTAACAATGCATGGTGTTCCCTAGCTATTGTGTTTAATAGAGATATGAGATTTACGTCAAAGTTTTGGAAAAGCTTACAAGGAGCTATGGGAACAAAATTGCATTTAAGTACAGCGTATCACCTCAATCTGATGGTGAGTCTGAAAGGACCATCCAAACTTTGGAAGATATGCTAAGGACCTGTGTTTTGGATCTAAGAGGCAGTTGGGAATAGTATCTACCTTTGGTGGAATTTACATATAATAAAAGTTTCTAAGAAACTATTGGAATGGCACCATATGAAGCCTTCTATGGTAGAAGTTGTAGGTCGCTTGTCTATTGGATAAAGTCAGAGAAAATAGAGTTTCAGGACCAAAGATCATTGAAAGGATAGTCGAAGCCGTTAATAAGATCCGTACTAGGAAAAAGGTACCACACGATAGACAAAAGAGCTATGAAGATACCAGAAGAAAGGACTTGGAGTTTCAAGTTGGAGATCAAGTCTTTTTAAAGTGGCACCAATAAAGGGTATACTCAGGTTCGACAAGAAAGAAAACTATGACCTCGTTATATCGGACCTTTTGAAATACTTGAGAGGGTCGAAAATGTGGCTTATCGATTAGCTTTGCCGCCTGAACTATCAGCAATCCACAACGTGTTTCATATAGCGATTATCAGGAAGTATATGCATGATTCTAATCACGTGATCAATTATCAATCTCTGGAGGTATAGAAAGATTTATTTTATGAGGAATTATCGATTAAAATACTAGACCAAAAGGTACATAGATTACGAAACAAGAAAATTCAACTGTTCAAAGTGCAATGGAACAATCATGCAGTAGAAGAACCTACTTGGAAAAGAGAAGAAGAAGTTAAAGACAAATACCCGACTCTCTTTGTCAAACTGGAAGGAAATTTTGAGGACGAATTTTTTTTTTTAGGTGTGAGGAATGTAAGATCCCGAATTTTTATTCTAAAGTTAGTTGATGTAGCCCATTTAAGAAATGGGTTATGGAAGCTCAACCCATTTTAGATTATGAAAGCCCAAGCCATAAGTTAATTAAATGCTCAACAATTTAAGAGATTAAGTTTAAGTAAATTTGATTGCAAAGATTTAATGAATAGTTGGGTTGCTACGATGGTCATCTACATGTATTTCATATAGGCAACCTAGATTCGAATCACCATGTAGATGTTTTTATAAAATATTTTTACAAAATTATTTTTTAGTTAAAAACTCCCCATTTTGCACGTTAGGAGCAATTATATCAAGTTAATTGGATGAAATAATTATTTTATTATTGGGCATTGATAAAGATAGGTTACAAAACATATGAATGGTTCATTTTCCTTTATTTTCATTATGTGTATGTTTTATAAAACTTTTTTTATGAATTATTTTTTTATGGCTTAAAAACTCTTTAGATTCTTAGTTAAAGCTATATTTAACAAATTTAATGATAATACAACTCAACCATTTAGTTTTTCATTAAAAAGGAAGGTTACAAGAAGAGAAAAGTCACTTTTTCACTACACTTCTCCTCAAATTCGAATTTACTCTTATTTTATCTCAAAAATATATTTTATGTCAAGTTTAGTTTAAGGGAATAGCAAGGGTGTGAATGTAGCAACCCAATTTTTTTTTTTTTTTTTTTAAAACTTAAGTCACTACCAAATGTTTCTTTAAAAAAATAAATGGGTTTATAATGATGTTATCCCTTGTCAATAACCTAAAGAAATCTAAACATGTGAAATAAAAATCATGTTATGATGAACTTTGAAGAAAAATATATAAGGGGTTCCATTTTAGCAAGAAATATGCGTAAATGTTATTAAGCAATTTTCCTCACTGTTGTTAAAATAATAGTAATAAGCATACTTTATTCCCTTTTCCTCCAGTAAGTGAAACATGGCCTCAACTCCCCTAATCTCACGTCATTATAGGGTCTTCATTAATTTTTCATGCATGGATATATCCATAAATCAATTTGAAAGGCAGTAGTAGCACCCTAATCATTAAAATTAATACAAATCAAGGTGAGATTATCATAAGTGTTCATAGAAAATAACGGATGGCTAGCAAGATGAATTGGACTATTATTAGTGGCTGGTGAAAATGAGTAATTTCCCCACATTCTTGATGATTCGAGATTTCAGACATCCATATGTTACGTTCTATTCATAATTAATTACATGTAAAAATTTGTTACCATTAATGAAAAATAGCAGTAAAGGGAAACCAAAAATTTAATTCAAATATTTAATTAAAAATGTAAGTTTAAACACGTCCATGTAAAAAATAAACATGCACAGTAAATTTAATTGTAAATAAATTTCCATGACAACTAAATTAAAATAAATGACGTGCTAAATTTTAGATCCTTGTTCTTTAGATGAGACACGACCACACCATCAAACCACCGTACTCCAACACGACCCGTACTAACCTATAAGGTAGGGAAAAAGGGGTGAGTATGGGGAATACTCAGTAGGATACAAATATTCGTACAATCCCGAATAACGTTTATTATTCATATATCAAAATAAATCGTACCATCATATCATATCTTTAACCGGTAAGAGCTCAATCATATCATATCATTTGTACCGGATGGCCATATATGTCATATCATATCATTTCATATCATTAACGAAAATATTTATCAATATGAAATAACAAAAATTAAACGGGACAACCACTTGCACGTCGTATCCTATCTTAACCTTCAAATGCTTTTCAGCCCAAAGAAAAATGTTGAGATATGAAGAATGCTCTATAAATGTTACTGCAAAGGCTTTCTTGTTTGAGTGAAATAAAAATATAGAAGAAAATGATTAATAAATATAGGATGGGGAAGTCATTAATTGTTGAAGTGAAGAAACCGTATGAACGTGAGATAAATGAAGGAATGTGGAGAATCTTTCATTTTAGTTGGGTAGTGGGGAAAATGTAGTAGGTATGTGGAAGTTTCTTAGAGGTGGCTAATTTAAGTGGGAGAGAGAAAAACTCAAAGGAAAAGTAACATGTGAAAATATAAAATATATATATCGATCCATCTCTCTCTCTCTCTCTCTCTCTCTCTCTCTATATATATATATATAACTTTATTATTATTATTATTATTATTATTCAATTAGTACCACTACACGTGCCCCCCCTAATTTATAGATTCATTAATTCAACTTAATTAAAACCATTTAGCACCATATCTTTTGACCTCGATAATTTGGGCATCGCTTAACCAAATCAATTTTTTCTCGAGTCTAATATGCGTCACTAATTTCAATCTATCCAACGAGCCCAATATTCATATACTTATTGTTGCTCGGTCAAAATCTAATTATTTGACCCAAATAAAATTAAAATTTGCTATGTATAATCTTAGTCCCTAACTTTTCAAAATATTAAAATGTAACATATAAAAATTTAATTCTCTTTCACGAAAATTTAGGACTTTACAATCTTCCCTCCTTAAAAGATTTTCGTCCTCGAACATTTACCTTGACTAATCGAAGAGTTCTAGATACTTTGTTCTAAGCTCGTTTTCCTTCTCCCTCGTTGATTCATCAAGTCCATGATTTCGCCATTGAACCTTCACTAGGGGGACTTCTCTATTTCTGAGTTGATGTATCTTTCTGTCCAAAATCATTGCTGGGATCTCTTCGTATGATAAATCTTTTTGTATCTCCAATGTCGGATAGCTTACCACATGATTGGGATCATGAATATATTTTCTGAGCATCGATACATGGAACACGTTATGCATTGCTGCAAGTTCAGGAGGTAAGGCAAGTCGGTAAGCCACAACACCAATCCTTTCAAGGATCTCGAAAGGTCCAATAAATCGTGGTCTCAATTTTCCCTTCTTGCCAAATCTCAATACACCCTTCATGGGTGCTACTTTAAGGAAAACTTTGTCACCCACACTAAATTCCAAATCCTTTCTCCTACTATCCGCATAACTTTTTTGTCGATCTTGTGCTGTCTTTATTCTGGCTCTAATCTTGTCAACTTCAATGATTTCAGGACCCAAAATTCTATTCTCTCCAACCTCATCCCAATGGATAGGGGATCTGCACTTCCTACCGTGAAGAGCTTCATATGGGGCCATACCTATAGTGGCCTGGAAGCTATTGTTGTAAGCAAACTCCACTAAAGGCAGGTATGTCTCCCAACTACCTCCAAGATGCCCTCAACATATCTTCTAGAGTTTGGATAGTTCTTTCTGATTGTCCATCTGTTTGAGGATGATAAGCAGTGCTAAACTTCAGTTTCGTCCCCATGGCTGTCTGTAAACTTTTCCAAAATTTAGACGTGAACCTCGAATCTCTATCTGAAATGATAGTGACTGGAACTCCATGCAATCTGACTATCTCTTTGATGTGTAGTTGTGCAAACTGTTCCATGTTGAAGTTTACCTTGATTGGTAGAAAATGGGCTGATTTCGTCAAACGATCAACCACTACCCAGATAGCATTGTGACCTTTTGCTGTCCTTGGGAGGCCTACCACCAAGTCCATCGTTATGTGTTCCCACTTCCATTCTGGAATATCCAACGATTTTAGTAGTCCTGATGGTCTTTGGTGTTCTGCCTTGACCTGCTGACAGATAATACATTTCTCAATGAACTAACCAATTCTTCTCTTCATATTTCTCCACCAAAATGTATCTCGGAGATCTCGATACATTTTTCTACCACCTGGATGTACTGAATACGGGGTAAAGTGAGCCTCTTCCAGTATCTCATTTCTTATACTTTCATCTTTAGGTACACATAACCTTCCTTTGAAAGTCAACGCGTTATCTGCCGACATTTCAAATCCCATACGTTTATTTGTGCCAGCCTCATCCTTTATCTTTTGTAGAAATGAATCCTTATTTTGTGCCTCCTTGATTCGATCCCGAAGAGTAGGCCGAATCATAAACGCTCTTACTCTTGCTGTAGTCTGAGTCGGTGGTGTGATAACTTCCAATCTCAATTTCTCAAAGTCCCTTATCAAGTGTTTCTGCACTGTGGATAGAACTGTTAACTGTGATCCTGTCTTTCTGCTTAGGGCATCTGCAACTACGTTAGCTTTACCTGGATGGTAATGAATCATGCAATCGTAATCTTTCACTAGTTCCAACCATCTTCTCTGTCTCATATTAAGTTTCTTCTGTGTGAAGAAGTATTTAAGACTCTTGGGGTCTGTATAAATTTCACACTTCCCACCATAGAGATAATGACGCCATATCTTTAAGGAGTGAACTACCGCTGCAAGCTCCAAGTTGTGTGTTGGATAGTTCTGTTCATACTGCTTCAACTGTCTCGAGGCATAAACAACCACTTTTCCATGTCGCATCAGTACACAACCCAAACCCTGCTTGGAGGCATCGCTATAGATCACAAATCCCTCTGAACCTTTAGGTATCGTCAATACAGGAGCCGAGACTGGCCTCTACTTGAGTTCTTGAAAACATTTTTCACATTTTTCCATCCACTGAAACTTCACACCCTTTCTTGTTAACTGAGTCATTGGCCCTGCTATTTTTGAGAAACCTTCAATGAATCTTCTGTAATAGCCAACCAACCCCAAGAAACTGCGAACTTCACCCACACTGGTCGGCCTTGGCCAATTTGTTACTGCTTCCACTTTAGCAAGATCTACTTCGATTTCTTGGGCGGTAACCACGTGACCAAGGAAACCTACGCGATCAAGCCAAAATTCACACTTCTTGAATTTAGCATATAATTTCTCCTTCCTCAAAGTCTCAAGTACTACTCGGAGTTGTTCCTCATGCTGCTTTTTGTCTTTGGAGTACACGAGTATGTCGCCAATAAATACTATGACAAATTGATCTAAGTATTGATGGAATACTCTGTTCATGAGATCCATAAATACAGCTGGAGGATTGGTCAAACCAAAAGGCATGACAGTGAATTCATAATGCCCATAACGAGTTCTGAAAGTAGTTTTTGGTATATCGCTTGCCCTGATTTTCAGTTGATGATACCCTGACCTCAAGTCGATCTTTGAAAACACTGAAGCACCCCTTAACTGGTCAAACAAATCTTCTATTCTTGGAAGCGGGTACTTATTTTTTATGGTAAGATGGTTCAATTCCCGGTAGTCGATGCACATCCTCATACTCCCATCCTTCTTCTTGACAAAAGTACAGGGGCTCCCCAAGGAGATACACTTGGTCGAATAAAACCTTTCTCCAATAAATCCTCTAATTGCAACTTCAAGTCTTGAAGTTCTTTCGGTGCCATTCGGTATGGGGCCTTAGATATTGGTGCTGCTCCAAGAACCAAATCAATTGTAAATTCCACATACCTATCTGATGCAATGCCTGGCAATTCTTCTGGGAATACGTCTGCAAAGTCTCGCACGATGTTAATATCGTTAATAGTCATTTTTGTATGTTGAAAACCGATGATGTTAACCAAGAATCCCTGGCATGACTCCTTTCTCAACATCTTCTCCGCTTGTAAAGCCGATACAAGGCGAGGTGGAGACTTGAACTTTGCTCCAAAGAAACGGAACCCTTCCTCTCTTGGTCTATGAAATAGCACTTCTTTTTCGTGACATAGAATGGTTGCATGATTAAGTCCTAACCAATCCATGCCTAAAATAACATCGAAATCTTTCATTTCCAAGAGGTATAAGTCTGCTTCCAGTATTTTTCCATCAATCTCTAACTTCATAGATTTAGTCATCTGGTTCGTGCAAAGAGTTTTCCTGATGGGATGCTAACCTCTAA